>NC_056431.1:8603980-8613980 GCF_018296145.1 Oncorhynchus tshawytscha | reverse complement strand
CAGTTAACGGTGTGCTCAGCTAGCGGTGTGCTCAGCTAGCGGTGTGCTCAGCTAGCGGTGTGCTCAGCTAGCGGTGTGCTCAGCTAGCGGTGAGCACAACCACTCATGAAATGATGTGAATGGCTGCGGGTGGAAGAGTGGAGCGCTGCCTTGGAGCCACCCTGACAATTACACAGCTGTACCTGACTGCATAGCCCTGCCATTCAGACGCCCAGGTCCTCTCTCACACATACCGCACCACACTCTCATCCACACACACATTGTAATCTAAATCACTCATGTTATACCACGCTTTCACCTACATACACTCATTCATGCACGTGTACACTCACACACACACTCATTCACGCAAACAGATTTAGATTCATATACTAGTGCTGAGCAATTAACCGACATTTCGGTATTTTTTATTTTTTTTAAACAATTTATAGTCCGACTTCTGTGAGCTCGATGTACAGTTTCTGTAAAGATAAATCAAATCTAGCCTGAACTGTGTGAGGTAGTAGGGAGTTGTAGTTCCCAACAGGCCAATATTCTATATAGTTTAGTGCAGAAAGTTTGGTAATTAAGTACATTGACCATAATTCATTGCGCGCCTGCTTCAACTTGTCCGGTCTGTGCAGAGCAGACACAGAGACTGTCCGGTCAGAGCAGACACAGAGACTGTCCGGTCAGAGCAGACACAGAGACTGTCCGGTCAGAGCAGACACAGAGACTGCCCGGTCAGAGCAGACACAGAGACTGCCCGGTCAGAGCAGACACAGAGACTGCCCGGTCAGAGCAGACACAGAGACTGTCCGGTCAGAGCAGACACAGAGACTGTCCGGTCAGAGCAGACACAGAGACTGTCCGGTCAGAGCAGACACAGAGACTGTCCGGTCAGAGCAGACACAGAGACTGTCCGGTCAGAGCAGACACATAGACTGTCCGGTCAGAGCAGACACAGAGACTGTCCGGTCAGAGCAGACACAGAGACTGAGAGAAGAGAGAATGCAAGATGGAGAGGGACAGAAAGCAGTTGCTTCGAAAGCCGGAAAATACATGATCTAAGTGATTGATAGTTGGTATTCAGCAGTCATAAAAATATGCCTTATTTACTTTGAACTACTAAAATAGTGATTTTGTCAGAAAATAGGCAGCAGCTCTGTAGAGTAAATAACTCATGGACAATAGAGAAGTTTAACCAAGTTTAATTCTTCCCAAAGGGTCTATACAGCTGTAATTCAGACACAGACATGGCTTCCCCTGTGGTAGTATTCATACCCCACTTTGGGTGGAGTCTCCTCCTTATCGCTAAACATTGCATCATTATTGCTAAGCAGGGGGCTAAGTGACATGAGCCTTTAACGGTTTCTCCCCTTACAAGTACTGCCACATGTGATCGTGTTCCCTGCACTCCACCCCTCCCAAGCTTCATTATGGCACCCCTCATGTCTCTTTTGGAACTAATGTTTCTGTACTTCTGAGTATAACAATGTTCAAAGTTTCACCCAGAATCCAACATTAGTGATGGGCATCATGGACTTATTAATTGTTTTCTTCTGTGTTGTTACAGTATTCAACCCACAAAAGTTATATAAAAATGTAAAAAGAATCAAACCCAACCAACCAACCGAACCAACCTCAGCACGATCAGATTCACAATCACCCATATCACACATCCTACAGAAACACAGATTTACTCACCCACTCACATATATACATACATACATACATACATACATACATACATACATACATACATACATACATACATACATACATACATACATACATACATACATACATACATACATACATACATACATACATACATACATACATACATACATACATACATACTGTCCCATGCAGAGATGCTCCCTTTTAACCTAAGGTGAATCAATTACTCCTCTGAGATTCGTTCATGTACACCGTGTATATATAGTATGTATGTATAAAGGAGTGCAGAGCATGCTACTGGTGTTGGGGATACGGCCTACAGAGAGGAGGTGAGGGCCCTCGGTGTGTGGTGTCAGGAAAATAACCTCACACTCAACGTCAACAAAACAAAGGAGATGATCGTGAACTTCAGGAAACAGCAGAGGGAGCACCCCCCTATCCACATCGATGGGACAGTAGTGGAGAAGGTGGAAAGTTAAGTTCCTTGGCGTACACATCACGGACAAACTGAAATGGTCCACCCACACAGACAGCGTGGTGAAGAAGGCGCAACAGCACCTCTTCAACCTTAGGAGGCTGAAGAAATTTGGCTTGTCACCAAAAACGCTCACAAACTTTTACAGGTGCACAATCGGGAGCATCCTGTCGGGCTGTATCACCGCCTGGTACGGCAACTGCTCCGCCCACAACCGTAAGGCTCTCCAGAAGGTAGGGAGGTCTGCACAACGCATCACCAGGGGAAAACTACCTGCCCTACAGGACACCTACACCACCCGATGTCACAGGAAGGCCAAAAAGATCATCAAGGACAACAACCACCCGAGCCACTGCCTGTTCACCCCGCTATCATCCAGAAGGCGAGGTCAGTACAGGTGCATCAACGCTGGGATCAAGAGACCGAGAGACTGAAAAACAGCTGCTATCTCAAGGCCATCAAACTGTTAAACAGTCATCACTAACATTGAGTGGCTGCTGCCTACATACTGACTCAAATCTCTAGCCACTTTAATAATTAAAATGGATGTATGTATCAAAATGGATGTATGTATAAATGTATCACTAGTGACTGCATCTAACAGACATAAACACTCCCATAGAGATGTTGTTCCACCATATACCCACACACACACACACACACACACACACACACCTATGCATTTAAATGAATAGGATTCATAAAGATCTTTTAAATGAGCTGAGCTTAGAAGGCAGGAAGAGATTCACTTCTGTGCATTCAATACATCCACCCTCCTTCACCTCCCTCACCTCCAACTACCTTTCAATCTCATCTATTCCCCTTTATCTTTTATTCATCTCTTCATCTCTCAGCCCATCCATATTTCTCTCTTCCTCTCCTCTTCCTCAGAATTTACTCTGTCTTCCCCAGAATTGACCACCACAGCTTTCCATTTGGCAGTATCTCTCGTTCTCTCTCTCTTTTACTCAGTGTCGGTAACAATTTCTTTTTCCTTCAAGCCTCTGTCTCTCTCTCTCTCTCTCCGGCCTCTTTCAGAAGTTGGACTTGGCAGTGGGTGTGAGGAGAGGAAGACAGAGAGAGGGGGGGGATAGGGAGGAAGGAGGTGGTCCCAGTGGGCTGAGGGGTAAAGCTGTAAAGAGAGTGGGAAACACGTCCGCTGGCTTTAGATTCATCTCATTAATTGCTCTTGTGAAATTTTGGGTTGTGACACACTTGTTATTGCTTTGTATTATTAATAAAAGCGTAAGGGGAGGAGAGGAAAGGAGGGAGACGGGGATGGGGGAGATAGACGGAGGGATAGAATCAATACACAGGCTTAGGAAGGAAATTAAAAGTGGCGAGAGGACAGAATGGGACAGGCTTGGCGGGGCGGTTGGCAGGTAGTTTTATTAGTCGTGGCTGGGTTAATGACTGTCATTTACAGGAAGAAAAGAGAATAACACCAAGCAACACAATGCACTGTAATTGGCAGTGTGATTGGACCGTCGCTTGGTCAGCTGATTTCAAACAGCTGTTTTTCCAACCGAATACAATGGATGAAATATGAAGGGCTTAAGTCGACAAAAGGAAATTCTCTCTCTCTACCTCTACCTCTACCTCTCTCTCTACCTCCCTTAATAGTAAATGAACTCTAGATTCTATTATATAAGAACAATTTACAATAAGGTGTGCTAGTAATTTGTGGTGTGTCCAGACGTTAAGAATGGTGTACATTAAACTGGGGTGTATAATTGCATGTAGTTGCAAAATTAAAGTAACCCAAATGTCAGTTCTCTTTGCACCTCTGCTCACCACATTGCGTCAGAACGTTCATCGTTGGATCATGGATGAAACAATGTTTCACCATTAGAGATCAATAGAAGAGTACATACACACTGTAGTGCAGTCAAAGTCTATTTCATTCAAATGCTTTATTCCATACCACGCTGCTGCCTTCAGCGATACAGTGTCTTCTGTTCATAGATACTCGTGCTTTACTTGAATTCAACCTGTTATTGCTTTCAAGATTCAATGTTTACATTTAACGAGCGCTGTATCTGGAAGTGACTTTCGTTCAATTATGTCGTGTGTCTCGCCATGTAAACATGCAGGAGAGATGTAATTCTATTTAATAGCCTCTGGGATGGAGGACAGGAATGGATAGAGTGAGACAGGCAGAGGATAGATGAGTGCTGCGCGAGAGGCCTTAGTGATCTAACTGCAGCTAGACAGCTACCATGTCTGTTTTCTCTGTCCAACTTTTCTCCGTTTCTCCATCTCATCTGTCTCTTACACGGTTACACCAACGATGATACAGACGCCGATAATGATGAGGATGAGTTAAATGGCTGCGACACACACACACACACACATGCACGCACACACACTCACACACATATGCGTAAACTCTCTCATACACGCACATATCTACACACTCCAACTGGTCCCATGGTTAGTAAAACAGAGAGGGTAATGGGTGTGGATGAAGCTATGTGGAGATTAATCTGTGCTTCGTAGACGTGACCCACTTTATTTGAAGTGGAGGGGCATCCGTTATTATCCCAATTCATCACCATTAGGCCTTGGCTCCCCTGCTGTTAAACACACACACACTGCTAACCAGTCCCCGGGACACATACGATCACACACACGATCACAGACACAATCACACACACACACTATCCCCTAGGGAAGCATGGGCAAAAGCCTGGGCAGGAGGGAAAGGCGAGAAGGAGCAATGTTTTTACACACAGATACTGTATGTGTGTATAGGCTGCGTATTGGCAGTGATGTTGTGTGTGTAGGTGGAAGGGAATGGTGAGTGTAATGACTTTGTAGGGTTGGATGAGGGGAATGAACCATGGGGAATGAACCATGGGGGATGAACCATGGGGGATGAACCATGGGGGATGAAAGAGGAAAGCGAGATTGGATGGAGGGAGAAAAGAGAGATTGGATGGAGGGAGAAAAGAGAGATTGGATGGAGGGAGAAAAGAGAGATTGGATGGAGGGAGAAAAGCGAGATTGGATGGAGGGAGAAAAGCGAGATTGGATGGAGGGGAACAGTGAGAGAAAAGAGAGATTGGATGGAGGGAGAAAAGAGAGATTGGATGGAGGGAGAAAAGAGAGATTGGATGGAGGGAGAAAAGAGAGATTGGATGGAGGGAGAAAAGAGAGAGAGCCCACTAAGCATTTACATCAGGCGATGTCTTTTGGACGTTTTTTTTCTTATTTTGATTTAGATTTTTTTGATTTCAACGTCCACGGATGTTGATTTTTGGTGTGGACCCAATCTAAACCAATAATAGACATCTGTGTTTCACAAGTTTGGAAAGCACATTAGAGTAGAGCACAGCAGAGTACAGTGTATAGTAAATAAAAGTATAGTACAGTACTCTAATGTACTCTATGCTACTGAACAAAACTATACTCTACTTTACCTTAGTGTACTGTAATGTACTGTACTCTACTGAATTCAATTCTACTGTACTCTACTGAATTAAACTCTACTGTGCTCTACTGAATTAAACTATACTGAACTCTGCTCGACACTACTGAATTAAACTCTACTGTGCTCTACTCTACTGAAGAAAACTTGACTGTTCTGTACCATACCCTACTGTGCTCTATAATGTATTATAAACTGGGTGGTTTGAGCCCTGAATGCTGATTGGCTGACAGGTATACCTGATTGGTATACCATGGGTATGACAAAGCATGTATTTACACTGCTCTAATTACATTGTTAACCAGTTTATAATAGCAATAAGGTACCTCAATGTTTGTGATATATGGCCGATATACCACGGCCAAGGGCTGTATCCAGGCACTCCTCATTGTGTTGTGAATAAGAACAGCCCCTAGCCGTGGTAATGTGGCCATATACCACACCTCTTCTGGACTTATTGCTTAATTAATCCGCCATTCTATAATGTGATGTTCAAACTTGTGAAACTTCTTAGATGTCTATGATTCAATCAGATTGGATATGGTCCACACTGACCAAATTTGTACTTGTTTTGGGGTGGAGCTCATTAGAATAATACCCAGTATGCTTTGCTAGTGTTTATTTTTACATTTATATTTTGGTCATACAGCAGATGTTCTTATCCTGACCGACTGACATTCAACTAAGGTAGATAAACAACAAGATATCACAGTTATAGCTCGAAAAATAAAAACATCTGTCACGGCTTTCTTCTGTTGAAGGAGAGGCGGACCAAAATGCAACGTGGTTATTTCGATACATCTTTAATAAAGATGAAAATAGAACAATATACAAAAACCGTGAAAACCCCAAAACAGCCCTATCTAGTGTAACAAAGACAGGAACAATCACCCACAAAACCCAACACAAAACAGGCTACCTAAATATGGCTCCCAATCAGAGACAATGACTAACACCTGCCTCTGATTGAGAACCATATCAGGCCCAAACACAGAAACAGACAAACAAGACATCCAACATAGAATGCCCACTCAGATCACACCCTGACCAAACAAAACATAGAACATACAAAGCAAACTATGGTCAAACATCTGTAACCGTTACTGAGTTTTATTGTAGTTGAAGTGTTCTGTTGGTTGAACATCGTTGCTGCCAGTATTAAAACTTTTGAAAAAGCTTACATAAATGCTTGTGACAGATTGGATCAATAATAAATGTTCTGTTGCAGTCTTCAGTTGGCTCTTCTTTCCTATATTATTGTGATATTGAGAATGTACAGTACCAGCCAAAAGGTTGGACACCTACAAATTCCAGGATTTGTCTTTCTTTTTAGTATTTTATACATTATAGAATGTGAAGACATCAACACTATGAAATAACACATATGGAATCATGTAGTAACTAAAAAAAAGTGTCAATCAAAATAGAGTGAAGGAAAAGCAAATAACAAGTGCTCAGCATATGTGGGAACTCCTTCAAGACAGTTGGAAAAGCCTTCCAGGTGAAGCTGGTTGAGAGAATGCCAAGAGTGTGCAAAGCTGTCATCAAGGCAAAGGGTGGCTACTTTGAAGAATCTCAAATATAAAATACATTTTCATTTGTTTAACACTTTACTACATCATTCCAAATGTGTTATTTCATAGATTTGACGTCTTCACTATTTTTCTACAATCTATAAAATAGTCCGAAAGAAAGAAAAACCCTTGAATGAGTAGGTTTATCATTATTTCTTTCTTTATTTTAAACTTTTTTACCTATTTAACTAGGCAACTCAGTTAAGAACACATTCTTATTTACAATGACGGCCTACACTACCTGTGTCCAAACTGTTGACTGGTACTGTATGTGCAGTTGAAATTTGTCAATAGAATCAATGACTGAAAAATATATTTTCAATGTTGTTCAATTGTTTTTAAATGTCCACATAAGACTTCTTTTCAACATCTCTGTCAGGTGTGTGCGTACTGGTAGCGAAGTCAGGTGCAGGAGAGCAGAGATTTGTGAACAGGCGCACACTTTATTGAGGCAAAAGTGCAAAACACGCAAAACAGTCACAATAATTATGTTTAACAATAAACATCTTCTTGAAAAATAACAAGGAAAAAACAAACCAGTCTGCCTCGTCAACAACAAACAATCTTACACAAAGACATGATGGGGAACAGAGGAATAAATATGTAGATTGATTGGGGAATGGAAACCAGGTGTGCAGGGAACAAGACAAAACAAATGGATACATGAAAAATGGCGCGGCGATGGCTAGAAAGCCGGTGACGTCGACCGCAGAACGCCGCCCGAACTTCGCCGGATGTCGTGACAAGTAAAAGACGTATTTTCGACATCCATTTAAGACGCCTTTTTGATGTCCGTATAAGAAATATATTTTAAATACATATTTTCGATGTCCGCAAAAATGTCTTCTAACATTTCATTGTCTTTTCAACGTCATTTTGTTTACTGGGTGATAGCATTTGAGCCAGAGACCAGAAATGATTAGAATTACCAACAGTATCCCCTTAAATACCAAGAGAATGAGCGAGGGAGAGCGAGCAAGGGATGAGAGGATGTCAGAGGTTATGAGATGCATACGGTGTGTGTACGAGGAGAAACATTTAACCTGAGGAGGCGGGGTTGAGGAGGAAATTAGTGAGAGAAAGAGAGCAGGGAGAGAGAGAAGGAGAAGGAGGGATTCAGATTTAATTTAATCCTGGTGGGGATATTACAGTGATTTATTTTGGGGTGAGAAAGGAGAAAGATTACATCTGTAAGTCATTTTAATAATGTCTCTTTCACAACTAGGGGCTGAGCCAACAGGCCAAACAAACACACTGTCATTAGAATGGGAATGGACTTGGTCTCACGTAGTGCAGTACTCAGAAAAGACCTTTGGATGTAATTAATGGTTGTGGCCTTCATCAGTAGACACAGGAGGAAATGAGAAGATAGCAACTATGCTGAGACTCCTGGAGTGATGATGATGATGATGATGATCAGCAAGACTAGATTAAAAGTCTGAAAAGGGCAAATCAGAGATATGGCATCGATGATGATTATGTTGACAATAATGATGATACTGATGATAATAATGAGAAGTCGGAAAGGGCATGATAGAGACAGGACCCTTGCAGTCCCTCCTGTCCCACCCTGTCCCTCTCTGACCCTCCTTGACCCCCTAGATCTCCAGATTCCATCCAATACATAATTCATCTAGTATAGCCCTGCCTAACTGCGCTACAGAGATTCCTATCTCCCCAACATACAGTGCATTAGGAAAGTATTCAGACCCATGAACTTTTTCCACATTTTGGTACTTAAATAAAACATTTTCCTCATCAATCTACACACAATATCCCATAATGACAAAGCAAAAACAGGTTTTTAGATATTTTTGCAAATGTATAAACAAAATAAAAAGCAGATATAAAACAGATATCATATAAGTATTCAGACCCTTTGCTTGTCACTCCCTGACCTCAGTATTCTTTGTTTTCTTTATTATTTTGGTTGGAGGGTGATATAGATATAGATGTGTTTTTGTCCTGTCTAGGGTTTTTGTATGTTTATGGGGTTGTTTCTAGTCTAGGTGTTTATGTGTTTTCATGAAATGTTTTTTTGTGTTTTTATGAAATCCTATTTCGTGGGTTATTGTCTATGTATAGTTGCCTGTGTCAGCACTCGTTGTTCATAGCTTCTCGTTCGTTTTGTTGTTTTGTATAGTTTGTTAAGTGTTCTTCCTTCATTAAAAGAAGAATGTATTCTCATCACGCTGCGCCTTGGTCTCGTCCTTACGATGAACGTGACATTACTATGAGACTCCTTATAAGTTCCTTACAGTTGACAGTGCATCAGAGCAGAAAACAAGCAATGAGGTTGAAGGAATTGTCCTTAGAACTCCGAGACAGGATTGTGTCGAGGCACAGATCTGGTGAAGGGTACAAGAAAATGTCTGCAGCATTGAAGGTCCCCAAGCACACAGTGGCCTCCATCATTCTTAAATGGAAGAAGTTTGAAACCACCAAGACTCTTCTTAGAGCTGGCCGCCAGTCCAAACTGAATAAATCAAATGAAATGTATTTATATAGCCCTTCTTACATCAGCTGATATCTCAAAGTGCTGTACAGAAACCCAGCCTAAAACCCCAAACAGCAAGCAATGCAGGTGTTGAAGAACGTTGGCTAGGAAAAACTCCCTAGAAAGGCCAAAACCTAGAGAGGAACCAGGCTATGAGGGGTGGCCAGTCCTCTTCTGGCTGTGCCGGGTGGAGATTATAACAGAACATGGCCAAGATGTTCAAATGTTCATAAATGACCGGCATAGTCAAATAATAATAATCACAGTAGTTGTCGAGGGTGCAGCAAGTCAACCCAGACAGGAAGATTACATCAGTGACTCAAGTGACGCACCCCTCCTAGGGACGGCAGGAAAGAGCACCA
>NC_056431.1:8573980-8596480 GCF_018296145.1 Oncorhynchus tshawytscha | reverse complement strand
CAACTACTGAAGATGCTTGCTGTCTTTTTTGATGACAAATGACATCAGAGAGGTGCAAGTAAGAAACTCAGAGGCTGGGGATGATAGACGGGTTTCCCATTAGTAATTACCAGTTAGAGGGCTGTTCAACTGGAGTTTTCAACAGTCGTATGTTGTAAATACTACCTTCCCACTTCATTGTGTTTATTATCTATCCTGTTGCCTAGTCACTTTATCCCTATCTATGTGTCCATATCTACCTCAACGACGTCGTAACCCTGCACATCGACTCGGTACTGGTACCCTGTGTATATAGCCAAGTTATCGTTCCACATCATGTAGTTATTCCTTGTCTATTCTTTGTCTTTATTTCTCTGCATTGTTGGGAAGGGCCCGTAAAAATGTCACTGTTAGTCTACACCAGGGTTTCCTTTTGGAAAATTTGGCGCCGGACAATATGACCGGCACGATTTAAATTTACAGGACATTTGAGAAATTTACCAGACATCCATATGCATTGGGTGCATAATGCATTAGGGCGTCCACACACAGGGCTCAAAATCACATTTGCATTCTTGTAAATCATCTTAACAGACTAGAAATGAGCCTGTAAAGTTGTAATAAAGTAAAACAATGGTCTTATACCAAAATGAAAGGTTATTTTTTTAAAGCAAAACATTTCCCATTGCATCTTCATGCTTCATGCTTCCCTGCTATAAATCATACATTAATATCATAAATAAAATGAAAATAACATTTAGCCTAGAAGAACAAGTTGTCTACACAGTAATTAAACACAACTTCAAAAAATAATATTTGTATAATATAATTTGCGAACAACCTGTACTATGGGCTATTTGTTTGAACATTTTAATGAATAAATGAAACACAGCTGTTTTCAGGCCTCTAATTTAATTTAGCCTAGGCATTAACATTTTAATCAGGCCTAATAAGTAACCAAACATCTCTGAACTCCAGTGCTGGCCGGTCATGGCTACAAGGAATCCAATTTTTGCCAAATTAATGTCAGATTAGATTTTTGTAGCAGGTTGGAATTCATGCAGCATGTTAGGAGAATTCATGTATCAGGTTAGGAAAAGCTTTAGGGTAGCTAAAATGCAAAAGTTTGACAAGCTGGAGCCCTTCTAGCCATGACCAGGCAGGCCCGCCCCACTCCTGCTGCGATTGAAACCCACAGCAGTGGAAAGAGCACGCTCTAGGCGGCCACAAAATGAAAGAATTAGAAAACTGATGTTGGACAATCTAATTGAGCATGTAAGTAAACAACATCCATTGGTTCATTGAGAGAGAGCTTATTTCTTCTGCTCCAGTGAAACGAGGCTCCATGCATTACAAATGATATCTTACTCTTTTTTTTACAGTTCTACTGGATTATGTTAATAAATGTTATGTTTATTGTAATTTGAACTATCACTGGGTCGTGAATTGTGTGATATTTGATATACTGTACCACTCAAAAAGTTTGGACACACCTTCTCATTCCAGGGTTTTTCTTTACTATTTTCTACATTGTAGCAAAATACTAAAGACATCAAAACTATGAAATAACATGCCAAGAGTGTGCAAAGCTTTCATCAAGGCAAAGGGTGGCTACTTTGAAGAATATCAAATATAAAATATACTTTTGATTTATTTAACAGTTTCTTGGTTACTATATGATTCCATATGTGTTATTTCATAGTTTTGATGTCTTCACTATTATTCTACAATGTAGAAAACAATACAAATAAAGAAAAACCCTTGAATGAGGAGGTGTGTCCAAATGTTTTACTGGGCTGTCACGTCTGCTCCTCCCCTCCAGCGTACGATGTCGCCAGAGTATTAACCACCGGTCCTGGGATTCATCATTACGCACACCTGCCACTCATCATTACTCGCACCTGTGAATCATTATGATTCACACCTGGACTCCATTACCTTCATCATCCCCTCCGCTTTATATGTCACTCTCCCATGTTCACTCACCAGTTGGTACTGTTCTTGTGTTTCGGCGTACTGCCTTATGTTAGTGGCGTGTTCTTGGTTTTGTTGTTAAAACATTTCACCTCGTTTCCTAGTCACCGCCCCATCATTAGTGGCTTATTGACAACTCTGTTTCTTACTATAGGCAGTTGGCTGTCTAGTTATTGCAACATTGTAACTCTCTGATGTGAGTAGTTGGCAACATTGTTTTGTTTCCAAGTGCTACTGAATAAGCTCAACAGAAATGCACCAATTGCTCCAAATGATACAAATCATTACTCTACCAATTACTATCAATCCAGTCCAAATCTTTATACTACACAGGGTCGTCATGTGTTAATCTTGCCTAGGGTGGCAGCAGAACTGCTTGGACCGGGTCTGACCAACGCTATCATGTGCCTCTAATTGACTTGCGCTTGCAGCTAACCTTGGCCTGCTCAAAGTGAGCTACTACTGATGGGAAGTCAAAACTGTCCAACTCTTTGGAGCAGCTTGATGTGCATCAGTCTCGTTACTTTGTCTTCAAGAAGGCACGATCTTGTGGAAGTCCTTACTCTGTTTTTGAGAAAGAGTCCCCTTTCGGCAGGCACACTGGGAACGGGGATAATCAACTCAATCTTCGCCATTTTTGTCCAGTCGGGCTACACTTAGCTGAAGTCCCTTGTGAGGACCTCGAGTCTTTTGTGTGAGTAAGAACAAACCCAACACTAATTTCCCAGCAGCTTGAGGAGTTATTATCCTATGAAGTATATTTGCCATTGAAGTTTGAACACATCGACTGGTATTTACATCAATGAATAAAAAGCGTTCTTTTGTAATGGATTTTTTTTCTTCTCCTGGACAACCATGTGACCTGATCACATATTTGTTGGGCCAAAAGCTGGGAGTTACCGGTTAACGGAAACCCTGGTATACACCGGTTGTTTACGAAGCATGTGACAAATAAAATTGATTATGAACGCAGCATTCCTGAACGGCTATTATCAGTTTTTCCAGATTTTTATTTCACGTTTATTTCACCAGGTAGGCTAGTTGAGAACAAGTTCTCATTTACAACAGGTCGCAGTTCAGGTCACATAGTATCTCATTGGTCATTGGTCATAATACTATCTCATTGGTCAGCAGACATGAACTAAAGTGTCCATTGGATAACAACACAAACAAAACCCTACAATGATTTCTTAGTTTGCTTGGCTGAGAAGGATTGTTAGTGTTCATTTTCAGGCCTGTGATAGATGCACTGTATGTCAGCAGCTCATAAGCTATGTCACACTATGACAGGTAATCACTATTACACTCCGGCTTTCCATTTGGGTAACTGATCATCACTGCATAAAAACCACCCCTGACTGTGATTTGTGCCATCGATTAAAACGCAGGAGGGAAACATTGAAGAGATGTTCGCAAGAACTAACAACGCTAGGTGGGGAGAGAGATGGAGATGGGGGAGGCTTGGGCGAGGAGTGCGATGATGGGGAGGTGGGTTGAGTGGTAAAGGGGTGGGGTGGGGGGGTGCAAGACAGACATAAAATACAGAAACGTGTCCTTATATGGAAATGCAAGGGAATTGGCCTGGGCCCGTTCTGTGACAGATAGGAAGAATGACAGCTGTGTGCCAATCAATAAGGGCCCACAGCGCGGCCCTGTCAGACAGATGGCAAATTGGAGAGCCGGGTGACATTAAGACAAATTGACACAATCAGATACACAGAGACGGACGGGCGTGATGTGTGAAACACACACACACACACAGACATACACTCTGGAAACAAATAACCAAATCTACTGAGAGAGAGGGATGTAAAGGCCAAAGCCTTCAACCTGTGTGTTGGACCTATTTTCTCTCCCTCTTGTACCTGTGTTGATCACATTTCCTGTCTTCCACTTCTTTCTCTCACACATTCCCCTTTGTGGCCACACATACATTTTAGTGTCAATCTGGGTTGTGCCCTTATCTTCTCTGTCCTCCCTCCTCCTCATTCCCCTCATTTGGTTGCCTCTCTTTTTCACTTTTTCTTTATTTTTCCTCTACTGGCTTCTGGTGGGGTTTTGTTTGGGTGCGAGGCATCGGTCACTGTGAGGGTAGTTTGTGTGTGCGTGTCTCTCTGTGCCTCTTCCTGTGTGCAACGTTGTTGTTGTTGTGTGTGTGTATTCAGCAAGCACCATTTGTCTCTGTTTGTTTGTGAAAGCAGGAAGATAAATGTAATTAGATAAATGAAATTGCACTGTTCCCTTTATCTCCTCTCTCTCTCCCACTCTGTTCTCCCTAATCCATCTCTTGCTGCTCTTCTCATTCTCTCTCCCACTCTGTTCTCCCTAATCCATCTCTTGCTGCTCTTCTCATTCTCTCTCCCACTCTGTTCTCCCTAATCCATCTCTTGCTGCTCTTCTTATTCTCTCTCCCACTCTGTTCTCCCTAATCCATCTCTTGCTGCTCTTCTTATTCTCTCTCCCACTCTGTTCTCCCTAATCCATCTCTTGCTGCTCTTCTCATTCTCTCTCCCACTCTGTTCTCCCTAATCCATCTCTTGCTGCTCTTCTCCTTCTCTCTCACCCTTCCAAGTCCCTCTTTCTCCTCCTTCCAGTCCCTCTTTCTCCTCCTTTCACTCTCCATCTCTTCTGGACATATTTTCATTTGCAGGGTGTGAAAGTTGCTGTTTGAATAAGCATATTTGTCCTGTTTAATAGTGTGCCTCCTCACTCCAGTCCATCATTTAGCTTATTCTCCTTATCTTCTGTAAACACACACATTCCTCTTGCTATCTCTGGGCTTCTCTCTTTCTCTCTAGGCTTCCTCTCTCTCTGGGCTTCTCTCTTTCTCTCTAGGCTTCCTCTCTCTCTGTGCTTCTCTCTTTCTCTCTAGGCTTCCTCTCTCTCTGGCTTTCTCTTTCGACCCACCGCTCTGCCCATTTTCAACACCCAAGTTTATCAAAATAGTACTAATAACAACATACTGGGGTTAGCATGTGGCTGTTACACCAACAGTAGGACTCTTAAAGAGTGACTGCCTTTAAAAAGCAACAGATCGTTGTGAAAACAGCTAGTTACTAAACAGTTGTTCGTTCTGGTGTCAAAATTCACTACAAAGTGTAAATAGGATAATTTTGGTCATAAAGCCGGTGAGTCACAACAGGTAAATGAAGGTTGGGTTTTGGTTTGACAAGCTGTTCACCCCATGTCAGTGAGAGAACTGACATTGTCAAACCAAAACCCAACCTTCATTTACCTGTTGTGACTCACCGACTTTATGACCAAAATTATCCTATTTACACTTTGTAGTGAATTTTGACACTAGAATAACTGTTTAGTAACTAGCTGTTTTCTCACTTACTGAAGAAATACTGCACCAAACGCCTTAGATGTAAAATTGTGCAACGAAAACATCCTCTGAAAATGTCCAAATTCATTACAGATCTCTTGAGTTCTCTTCCATTCATTCTGGGGATTTTGAGGAAGTGAAATAGGCTTCCGTGTCTACAGTGGCTCATGGGGGACAAACATCATTAACCAAACACAGAATCGGACAGGAAACACACCTCCAAGACTGAAATCTTGTTTTTCTAATGAGTAACAGAAAACACACGGGCCAATCGGCGTGTTCAGTGGCTCCTAAACCCTGTACATCAGATGGACTCAGTACCAGTCACGCAAAGAGTTCTCCTTTCATATCTCAACACTTGTCCCCTATTAGGAGGGTAACTGGTTTTTACTGCCCAACATATTAATCATATGTTTCAGGAAATCATTTGAGCATTGCAGATGACAGAGGAAGTGTTGTACTGGAAGCGTGGCTGTTGGGGAGTTGATTCCAAAGCCATCACTACAATGTCAATGTCCTTTCCAAATCCAATTGAAGCGTGACGTGAATTCCCTAACTTGGACCTGGCTACAGGGAAAAGTGCAGATGAGGAACATCAGATGTTACACAATAAAGTGTTTTATGGTGAGCAGAAAACTGTAAATATGACCTTGTTTCTAAAGCAAGGACTGTTCTCTTAAGGTTTGTGAAACCCATATGGGAATGTGCCAGGTATTTATCAGGAGGTGTTTGTTGTCGGCTTACAGGGTTTATCATCCACAGTGACCTGTTTCACTTCTTTTCTTCATTGTCGCAGTCATAGAATAAATCCCACACACCTTCACCAGTAAGCTCAGAGGTGCCAGTGTTTTTCCCATTAATCATCATCATCACATTTCTGCTTTATCTATTTCTGAGTGTTTCACGACTCAGGGACCAATGAAATGTATTCAGATACCATCTGGAGTTTCGTTCGATTATGTTCACAAATGGAACATCTTTTCCGTTTCCTGTTCCATTTCATGTATCAGTTTTGGAGATACAAGGTTTTCTCCTGGCAGCAACACCATCGTTATTGGCTCAACATCTGAGACGCAGCCGGAGGTAGTGTAGCGTATCTCTGTCGTCTCTCACCCTCACTCTGCTGTTTTCTTACATAAGCTTTATGCAATGTCTGCTGGGAGTTTGACATGTCAATGCCAATGTCTGTCACGTGTGGTAGTATGATGAGCATTAGAATGTGAAGTGAGTGTTGACATTAGTGTAGATCGGGGCAGGGGTTTGACCATGGACTGTGTGAGTATTGCGTGTTTCAGGAGCTGTTCTATGCCGTGCTCTGCTCAGCAGCTGCTAGCCTATTTGCATGTCTTCCTCCAGCAGATGTGTGGGTGTGTGTATGTAATTTCATATGCTAGCATGCCACTGTGATTGTCTTCCCAGGGACAGTGACAGGTCATGTTGTTGCTCGTAGTTGTGTGTGTGTGTGTGTGCGTGCATGGGCATGTACATCTGTGTGAGAGAGAGACCAGGTCAGTGCGATGTGTTTTTATGTCTACCTGTCAGCATATATTAAAGTTGCACTATGTAGAATTTGCTCTGCCATTTCCTGTTTGCTAAACCTCTAATAGTTTGTCTAATTTCTGTTTGTGACAAAATAAACTAGTATAGTGTAGAGAATGGCGCCTGCCTTGTATTCTGTTTGAAGCTGGTGTACAAAACCAAAAGTAGCAAAAACAAAACTTAAGAACGGGAAGCATAGAAATAGATCACATAGATCAGATCAACCGCTTCTTAAACTTGCTTCCAAGTACAATGATAGATCTATAACTCACATTTCTATGTGAATTTGGTTGGGTTGCCCAAAAAGTTACATACTGCCACTTTAATGTTTGTGTGTGTGTCAGTTTAGTTCTGTTGGTTTGATTGTATGTTAAAATGTCTATGAGGATTAATGTCTTCATCTAAGTGAGTTTGTGGTCGCAGAAGTGTGTGTGTGTGTGTGTGTGTGTGTGTGTGTGTGCGTGCGTGCCTGACTTCTAGGTCTTTGAGTGAGTATGTGTGTGATTGTATTTTATGTCAAACTGTCTGTTTGGATTAGCGTCTTTCTCTTCCTCTGTGTGTGTCTCATTCCCTGTCTGAGTGTCTCACTCTGAGCCGGTGGGCGAGTGATAGCAACTGTGTGTGTTTTGTGTTGACACGGTGACACCGGCTCTCAAAAAACATTTGGACCATCCTTATGGCGGTGAGTCATGCAGCGTCTCTGCTCCCCGGTCGGCGGTCACTAGGCTGCATCTGGATTGGCATGCGCCCAACGCCTTTAACCCTCCGCACCTCCTCGGCGACACTTCCTGTAGGAGTATTTCATGGCGCCTGCCTTGTATTCTAATAGCCTTCTGTAATTACCTTCTTCCCTGCTAGAACAATTACTCAGGCCAACCAAGGGAAAGTGCCAATGTTATTTTTAGATTTTATTAATGATAATTCTCACGGCTACAAACTGCTTTCTCGCTCTCCTTTCTGACTCTCTCACAATTCCCTTTTTTAACCGCCACCTCATTTCCTCTTCCCCTCCCTTCCTCCCTCTAATCTCCTCTCTCCCTCCTTCTCCTCTTCCTTTTCTGTCTCTCTCCCTATTTCTCGCACTCCTTCAGTTCTCCATTAAGAGTAACATCCAACACTCTCCCTCTTTCTTGGTTGTCAGAATAGAGAAGCAGCACTCCCTCCTCTCCCTCCCTCCTTCCTTCCCTCCCTCTCTCTCTCTCTCTCTCTCTCTCTCTCTCTCTCTCTTGTTCCACTGTTTGTCGAGGAGGAGAGAGCTACTTCTGTTTTCCAAGGAGTTTTAGTTGCAGTGGAATTGTGTCAACTGGAGCTGTGACTGTCTTTCACACTCTACCACCTCTCTCTCTCTCTCATTCTATCCCCACCTCATAAGTCCAGCTTCAATATCCATTGGGTTTTATTGGCATGGTATTCATTATAGTAAAGCCCTTTATCCTCCTCTGGCTCTATTTCATTCACTCTATCTCTCTCTGTCTCCCCCTCCCTCCCTCTCTCCGTCTCCCCCTCTCTCGGTCTCCCCCTCCCTCTCTCTGTCTCCCTCTCGGTCTCCCCATCCCTCTCTCTGTCTCCCCCTCCCTTTCTCTGGCTCCGTCTCTCCCTCTCTCTGGCTCCGTCTCCCCCTCCCTCTCTCTGGATCAGTCTCTCCCTCTCTCTGGATCAGTCTCTCCCTCTCTCTGGATCCGTCTCTTCCTCTCTCTGGCTCTGTCTCTCCCTCTCTCTGGCTCTCCCTCTCTTTGTCTCTCCTCTCTCTGGCTCTCTCTCCCTCTCTCTGGCTCCGTCTCTCCCTCTCTCTGGCTCCGTCTCTCCCTCTCTCTGGCTCCGTCTCTCCTCTCTGGCTCTCTCTCTCTCTGGCTCCGTCTCTCCCTCTCTCTGGCTCCGTCTCTCCCTCTCTCTGGCTCCGTCTCTCCCTCTCTCTGGCTCCGTCTCTCCCTCTCTCTGGCTCCGTCTCTCCCTCTCTCTGGCTCCGTCTCTCCCTCTCTCTGGCTCCGTCTCTCCCTCTCTCTGGCTCCGTCTCTCCCTCTCTCTGGCTCCGTCTCTCCCTCGCTCCGTCTCTCCCTCTCTCTGGCTCCGTCTCTCCCTCTCTGGCTCCGTCTCTCCCTCTCTCTGGCTCCGTCTCTCACTCTCTGGCTCCGTCTCTCCCTCCCTCGCTCCGTCTCTCCTGGCTCCCTCGCTCCGTCTCTCCTTTGCTCCGTCTCTCCCTCTCTCTTGCTCCGTCTCTCTCTGGCTCCGTCTCTCCCTCTCTCTGGCTCCGTCTCTCCCTCTCTCTGGCTCCGTCTCTCCCTCTCTCTCTCTGGCTCCGTCTCTTCCCTCTCTCTGGCTCCGTCTCTCCCTCTCTGGCTCCGTCTCTCCTTTGCTCTGTCTCTCCCTCTCTCCCTCTCTCTGGCTCCGTCTCTCCCTCTCTCCCTCTCTCTCTCCGTCTCTCTCTGGCTCTCTCTCCCTCTCTGGCTCCGTCTCTCCCTCTCTCTGCTCCGTCTCTCCCTCTCTCTGCTCCGTCTCTCCCTCTCTCTGGCTCCGTCTCTCCCTCTCTCTGGCTCCGTCTCTCCCTCTCTCTGGCTCCGTCTCTCCCTCTCTCTGGCTCCGTCTCTCTCCTCCGTCTCTCTGGCTCCGTCTCTCCCTCTCTCTGGCTCCGTCTCTCCCTCTCTCTGGCTCCGTCTCTCCCTCTCTCTGGCTCCGTCTCTCCCTCTCTCTCCGCTCCCTCTCTCTGGCTCCGTCTCTCCCTCTCTGCTCCGTCTCTCCCTCTCTCTGGCTCCGTCTCTCCCTCCATCTCTCAGTCTCTCCCCTCCATCTTCGCTCTCCCTCTCTCCCTCCTGGCTGCTCAGTCTCTCCCTCTCTCTGGCTCCGTCTCTCCCCGTCTCTCTGGCTCCGTCTCTCCCTCTCTCTGGCTCCGTCTCTCCCCTCTCTCTGGCTCCGTCTCTCCCTCTCTCTGGCTCCGTCTCTCCCTCTCTCCCTGGCTCCGTCTCTCCCTCTCTCTGGCTCCGTCTCTCCCTCTCTCTGGCTCCGTCTCTCCCTCTCTGGCTCCGTCTCTCCCTCCCTCTCCCTCTCTCTCTCCAGTCTGGTCTCTCCCTCCCTCTCCGTCTCTCCTCTGGCTCCGTCTCCTCTCTGGCTCTCTCTCCCTCTCTCTGGCTCCGTCTCCTCTCTCTGGCTCTCTCCCTCTCTCTGGCTCTCGTCTCTCTCTCTGGCCTCTCACTCTCTCTGGCCGTCTCTCTCTGGCTCCGTCTCTCCCTCTCTCTGGCTCCGTCTCTCCCTCTCTCTGGCTCAGTCTCTGTCTCTCCCTCTCTCTGGCTCCGTCTCTCCTCTCTCTCTGGCTCCGTCTCTCCCTCTCTCTGGCTCCGTCTCTCTCTGGCTCCGTCTCTCCCTCTCTCTGGCTCTCTCTCTTGGCTCCGTCTCTCCCTCTCTGGCTCTCTCTGGCTCCGTCTCTCCCTCTCTCTGGCTCCTCTCTCTCCCTCTCTCTGGCTCCGTCTCTCCCTCTGGCTCTCTCTCTCTCTCTCTCCGTCTCTCCCTCTCTCTGGCTCCGTCTCTCCCTCTCTCTGGCTCCGTCTCTCCCTCTCTCTGGCTCCGTCTCTCCCTCTCTCTGGCTCCGTCTCTCCCTCTCTCTGGCTCCGTCTCTCCCTCTCTCTGGCTCCGTCTCTCCCTCTCTGGCTCCGTCTCTCCCTCTCTCTGGCTCCGTCTCTCTCTGGCTCCGTCTCTCCCTCTCTCTGGCTCAGTCTCTCTGGCTCCGTCTCTCCCTCTCTCTGGCTCCGTCTCTCCCTCTCTCTGGCTCCGTCTCTCCCTCTCTCTGGCTCCGTCTCTCCCTCTCTGGCTCCGTCTCTCCCTCTGGCTCTCTCCCTCTCTGCTCCGTCTCTCCTCCTCCGTCTCTGGCTCCGTCTCTCCCTCTCTCTGTCTCTCTCTCTCCGTCTCTCCCTCTCTCTCTCTCTCTGCTCCGTCTCTCCCTGGCTCTCTCTGGCTCCGTCTCTCCCTCTCTCTCTGGCTCCGTCTCTCCCTCTCTCTGGCTCCGTCTCTCCCTCTCTCTGGCTCCGTCTCTCCCTCTCTCTGGCTCCGTCTCTCCCTCTCTCTGGCTCCGTCTCTCCCTCTCTCTGGCTCCGTCTCTCCTCTCTCTGGCTCCGTCTCTCCCTCTCTCTGGCTCCGTCTCTCTCTGGCTCCTCTCTCTCCTCTCTCTGGCTCCTTCTCTCCCCTCTCTGGCTCTCTCTGGCTCCGTCTCTCCCTCTCTCTGGCTCCGTCTCTCTCCTCTGGCTCCGTCTCTCCCTCTCTCTGGCTCAGCTCCGTCTCTCCCTCTCTCTGGCTCTCTCTCTCTCTCTCCGTCTCTCCCTCTCTCTGGCTCTCCATCTCTCTCTCTGGCTCCGTCTCTCGTCTCTCTCTGGCTCCGTCTCTCCCTCTCTCTGGCTCCGTCTCTCTCCCCTCTCTCTGGCTCCGTCTCTCCCCGTCTCTCTCTGGCTCCGTCTCTCCCTCTCTCTGGCTCCGTCTCTCCCTCTCTCCCTCTCTCTGGCTCCGTCTCTCCCTCTCTCTCCTCTCTCTGGCTCCGTCTCTCCCTCTCTCTGGCTCCGTCTCTCCCTCTCTCTGGCTCCGTCTCTCCCTCTCTCTGGCTCCGTCTCTCCTCTCTCTGGCTCCGTCTCTCTCTCTCTCTCGTCTCTCCTGGCTCCGTCTCTCTGGCTCCGTCTCTCCTTCGCTCCTCTCTCTCTCTCTCTCTGGCTCCGTCTCTCCCTCTCTCTGGCTCCGTCTCTCCTCTCCGTCTCTCCCTCTCTCTGGCTCCGTCTCTCCCTGGCTCTCTCTCTCTGGCTCCGTCTCTCCCTCTCTCTGGCTCCGTCTCTCCCTCTCTCTGGCTCCGTCTCTCCCTCTCTCTCTGGCTCCGTCTCTCCCTCTCTCTGGCTCCGTCTCTCCCTCTCTCTGGCTCCGTCTCTCCCTCTCTCTGGCTCCTCTCTCCGTCTCTCCCTCTCTCTGGCTCTCTCTCCCTCTCTCTGGCTCCGTCTCTCCCTCTCTCTGGCTCCGTCTCTCCCTCTCTCTGGCTCGTCTCTCCCTCTCTCTGGCTCCGTCTCTCCCTGCTCTCGTCTCTCCCTCTCTCTGGCTCCGTCTCTCTCTCTGCTCCGTCTCTCCCTCTCTCTGGCTCCGTCTCTCCTCTCTCTGCTCTCCCTCTCTGGCTCCGTCTCTCCCTCTCTCTGTCTCTCCCTCTCTCTGGCTCCGTCTCTCCCTCTCTCCTCCTCTCTCTGGCTCCGTCTCTCCCTCTCTCTGGCTCCGTCTCTCCCTCTCTCTGGCTCCGTCTCTCCCTCTCTCTGGCTCCGTCTCTCTCTCTCTGGCTCCGTCTCTCCCCTCTCTCTGGCTCCGTCTCTCCCTCTCTCTGCTCTCTCCCCTCTCTCTGGCTCCGTCTCTCCTCTCTCTGGCTCCGTCTCTCTGGCTCCGTCTCTCCCTCTCTCTGGCTCCGTCTCTCCCTCTCTCTCTGGCTCCGTCTCTCCTCTCTCTCTGGCTCCGTCTCTCCCTCTCTCTGGCTCCGTCTCTCCCTCTCTCTGGCTCCGTCTCTCCTCTCTCTGGCTCCGTCTCTCCCTCTCTCTGGCTCCGTCTCTCCTTCGCTCCGTCTCTCCCTCTCTCTGGCTCTCCCTCTCTGGCTCCGTCTCTCTCTCTCTGGCTCCGTCTCTCCCTCTCTCTGGCTCCGTCTCTCCCTCTCTCTGGCTCCGTCTCCTCTCCCTCCGTCTCTCTGGCTCCGTCTCTCCCTCTCTCTGGCTCCGTCTCTCCCTCTCTCTGGCTCCGTCTCTCCCTCTCTCTGGCTCCGTCTCTCCCTCTCTCTGGCTTCGTCTCTCCCTCTCTCTGGCTTCGTCTCTCACTCTCTCTGGCTCCGTCTCTCACTCTCTCTGGCTTCGTCTCTCTCTGGCTCCGTCTCTCCCTCTCTCTGGCTCCGTCTCTCTCTTGCTCCGTCTCTCCCTCTCTCTGGCTCAGTCTCTGGCTCCGTCTCTCCCTCTCTCTGGCTCCGTCTCTCCCTCCCTCGCTCCGTCTCTCTCTGGCTCCGTCTCTCACTCTCTCTGGCTCCGTCTGTCCCTCTCTCTGGCTCCGTCTCTCCCTCTCTCTGGCTCCGTCTCTCCCTCTCTCTGGCTCTGTCTCTCCCCCTCTCTGGCTCTCGTCTCTCTCTCTCTGGCTCCGTCTCTCCCTCCCTCGCTCCGTCTCTCCTTCGCTCCGTCTCTCCCTCTCTCTGGTCTCTCGTCTCTCCCTCTCTCTGGCTCCGTCTCTCCCTCTCTCTGGCTCCGTCTCTCCCTCTCTCTGGCTCCGTCTCTCCTCTGGCTCCGTCTCCCCTCTCTCTGGCTCTCTCCCTCTCTCTGGCTCCGTCTCTCCCTCTCTCTGGCTCTGGCTCCGTCTCTCCTCTGGCTCCGTCTCTCCCTCTCTCTGGCTCCGTCTCTCCCTCTCTCTGGCTCTCGTCTCTCCCTCTCTCTGGCTCCATCTCTCCTTCCTCTCTCTGGCTCCGTCTCTCTCTCTCTGGCTCCGTCTCTCCCTCTCTCTGGCTCCGTCTCTCCCTCTCTCTGGCTCCGTCTCTCCCTCTCTCTCTCTCTCCCTCTCTCCGTCTCTCCCTCTCTCTGGCTCCGGCAAGAATCTCTCTCCCGTCTCTCTCTGGCTCCGTCTCTCCCTCTCTCTGGCTCTGTCTCTCCCTCTCTCTCTGGCTCCGTCTCTCTCTCTGGCTCTCTCTCTGGCTCCGTCTCTCCCTCTCTCTCTCTCCCTCTCTCTGGCTCCGTCTCTCCCTCTCTCTGGCTCCGTCTCTCCCTCTCTCTGGCTCCGTCTCTCCCTCTCTCTGGCTCCGTCTCTCCCTCTCTCTGGCTCCGTCTCTCCCTGGCTCTCTCTGGCTCCGTCTCTCCCTCTCTCTCTCCTCCTCTCTCCTTCTCTCTGGCTCCGTCTCTCCCTCTCTCTGGCTCCTCTCTCCTCTCTCTGGCTCCGTCTCTCCCTCTCTCTGGCTCCGTCTCTCCCTCTCTCTGGCTCCGTCTCTCCCTCTCTCTGGCTCCGTCTCTCCCTCTCTGGCTCCGTCTCTCCCTCTCTCTGGCTCCGTCTCTCCCTCTCTCCCTCCGTCTCCCCTCTCTCTGGCTCCGTCTCTCCCTCTCTCCCTCTCTCTGGCTCCGTCTCTCCCTCTCTCTGGCTCCGTCTCTCCCTCTCTCTGGCTCCGTCTCTCCTTCTCTGGCTCCGTCTCTCTCTGGCTCCGTCTCTCCCTCTCTCTGGCTCTCTGGCTCCGTCTCTCCCTCTCTCTGGCTCCGTCTCTCCCTCTCTCTGGCTCCGTCTCTCCCTCTCTCTGGCTCCGTCTCTCCCTCGCTCTCCCTCTCTCTGGCTCTCTCCCTCTCTCTGGCTCTCTCACTCTCTCTGGCTCCGTCTCTCTCTGGCTCCGTCTCTCCCTCTCTCTGGCTCCGTCTCTCCTTGCTCCGTCTCTCCCTCTCTCTGGCTCCGTCTCTCTCTCTGGCTCCGTCTCTCCCTCCCGTCTCTCTCTCTGGCTCCGTCTCTCCCTCTCTGGCTCAGCTCCGTCTCTCCCCTCTCTCTGGCTCCGGCTCTCTCTCCTCTCTCTGGCTCCTCTCCCTCTCTCTGTCTCTCTCCCTCTCTCTGGCTCCGTCTCTCCCTCTCTCTGGCTCTCGGCTCTCTCCTCTCTCTCTGGCTCCGTCTCTCCCTCTCTCTGGCTCCGTCTCTCCCTCTCTCTCTGGCTCCGTCTCTCCCTCTCTCTGGCTCCGTCTCTCTCCTCTCTCTGGCTCCGTCTCTCCCTCTCCTGTCTCTCCTCTCTCTGGCTCTCCCTCTCTCCCTCTCTCTGGCTCCGTCTCTCCCTCTCTCCTCCGTCTCTCTGGCTCCGTCTCTCCCTCTCTCTGGCTCCGTCTCTCCCTCTCTCTGGCTCCGTCTCTCCCTCTCTCTGGCTCCGTCTCTCCCTCTCTCTGGCTCCGTCTCTCCCTCTCTCTGGCTCCGTCTCTCCCTCTCTCTGGTTCCGTCTCTCCCTCTCTCTGGCTCCGTCTCTCCCTCTCTCTGGCTCCGTCTCTCCCTCTCTCTGGCTCCGTCTCTCCCTCTCTCTGGCTCCGTCTCTCCCTCTCTCTGGCTCCGTCTCTCCCTCTGGCTCTCTCTCCGTCTCTCTCTCTCTCTCTGGCTCCGTCTCTCTCCTCTCTCCCTCTCTCTGGCTCCGTCTCTCCCTCTCTGGCTCCGTCTCTCCCTCTCTCCGTCTCTCTGGCTCTCTCTCCTCTCTCTGGCTCCGTCTCTCCCTCTCTCTGGCTCCGTCTCTCCCTCTCTCTGGCTCCGTCTCTCCCTCTCTCTCTGGCCCTCTCTCTGTCTCCCTCCCTGGCTCTCTCTCTCTGCTCCGTCTCTCCCTCTCCCTCTCTGGCTCCGTCTCTCCCTCTCTCTGGCTCCGTCTCTCCCTCTCTCTGGCTCTGTCTCTCCCTCTCTCTGGCTCCGTCTCTCCCTCTCTCTGGCTCCGTCTCTCCCTCTCTCTGGCTCCGTCTCTCTCTCTCTCTGGCTCCGTCTCTCCCTCTCTCTGGCTCCGTCTCTCTCTCTGGCTCCGTCTCTCCCTCTCTCTGGCTCTCTCTCCTCTCTCTGGCTCCGGCTCTCTCTCCTCTCTCTGGCTCCGTCTCTCCCTCTCTGGCTCCGTCTCTCCCTCTCTCTGCTCCGTCTCTCCCTCTCTCTGGCTCCGTCTCTCCCTCTCTCTGGCTCCGTCTCTCCCTCTCTGGCTCCGGCTCCGTCTCTCCTCTCTCCGTCTGGCTCCGTCTCTCCCTCTCTCTGGCTCCGTCTCTCCCTCTCTGGCTCCGTCTCTCCCTCTGCTCTGTCTCTCTCCTCTCTCTCTCTCTCTGGCTCCGTCTCTCCCTCTCTGGCTCCGTCTCTCTCTGGCTCCGTCTCTCCCTCTCTGGCTCCGGGCTCCGTCTCTCTCTCTCCTCCGTCTCTCTCTCTCTGGCTCCTCTCCCTCTCTCTCTGGCTCCGTCTCTCCCTCTCTCTGGCTCCGTCTCTCCCTCTCTCTGGCTCCGTCTCTCCCTCTCTCTGGCTCCGTCTCTCCCTCTCTCTGGCTCCGTCTCTCCCTCTCTCTGGCTCCGTCTCTCCCTCTCTCTCTCTCCTCTCTCTGGCTCCGTCTCTCCCTCTCTCTGGCTCCGTCTCTCTCTCTGGGCTCCGTCTCTCCCTCTCTCTGGCTCCGTCTCTCCCTCTCTCTGGCTCCGTCTCTCCCTCTCTGGCTCCGGCTCTCTCTCCTCTCTCTGGCTCCGTCTCTCCCTCTCTCTGGCTCCGTCTCTCCCTCTCTGGCTCCGGCTCCGTCTCTCCCTCTCTCTGGCTCCGTCTCTCCCTCTCTCTGGCTCCGTCTCTCCCTCTCTCTGGCTCTCTCTCCCCTCTCTCTGGCTCCGTCTCTTCCTCTCTCTGGCTCCGTCTCTCCCTCTCTCTGGCTCTCGTCTCTCTCCCTCTTCGCTCTCCGTCTCTCCCTCTCTCTCCTCTCTCTGGCTCCGTCTCTCCCTCTCTCTGGCTCCGTCTCTCCCTCTCTCTGGCTCCGTCTCTCGTCTCTCTCTGGCTCCGTCTCTCCCTCTCTCTGGCTCCGTCTCTCCCTCTCTCTCTCCGTCTCTCCTCTCTCTGCTCCATCTCCCTCCCTCTCTCTGGCTCCGTCTCTCTCTGGCTCCGTCTCTCTCTGTCTCTGGCTCCGTCTCTCCCTCTCTCTGGCTCCGTCTCTCCCTCTCTCTGGCTCCGTCTCTCCCTCTCTCTGGCTCCGTCTCTCCCTCTCTCTGGCTCCGTCTCTCCCTCTCTCTGGCTCCGTCTCTCCCTCTCTCTGGCTCCGTCTCCCCTCTCTCTGGCTCCGTCTCTCCCTCTCTCTGGCTCCGTCTCTCCTCTCTCTGGCTCCGTCTCTCCCTCTCTGGCTCCGTCTCTCCTCTCTCTGGCTCCGTCTCTCCCTCTCTCTGGCTCCGTCTCTCCCTCTCTCTGGCTCCGTCTCCCTCTCTCTGGCTCCGTCTCTCCCTCTCTTCTGGTTCCGTCTCTCACTCTCTGGCTCCGTCTCTCCCTCCCTCTGCTCCGTCTCTCCCTCTCTCTGGCTCCGTCTCTCCCTCTCTCTGGCTCCGTCTCTCTCTGGCTCCGTCTCTCCCTCTCTCTGGCTCCGTCTCTCCCTCTGGCTCCGTCTCTCCCTCTCTCTGGCTCCATCTCTCCCTCTCTCTGGCTCCGTCTCTCCCTCTCTGGCTCCGTCTCTCCTCTCTCTGCTCCGTCTCTCCCTCTCTCTGGCTCCGTCTCTCCTTGGCTCCGTCTCTCTCCCCTCTCTCTGGCTCCGTCTCTCCCTCTCTCTGCTCCGTCTCTCCCTCTCTCTGGCTCCGTCTCTCCCCTCTCTCTGGCTCAGTCTCTCCCTCTCTCTGGCTTGCTCCGTCTCTCCCTCCTCTCTGCTCCGTCTCTCCTTCTCTGCTCCGTCTCTCCCTCTCTCTGGCTCCGTCTCTCCTCTGGCTCTCTGGCTCCGTCTCTCCCTCTCTCTGGCTCCGTCTCTCCCTCTCTCTGGCTCCGTCTCTCCCTCTCTGGCTCCGTCTCTCCCTCTCTCTGGGTCTGTCTCTCCCTCTCTCTGGGTCTGTCTCTCCCTCTCTCTCTGGCTCCGTCTTCTCCCTCTCTCTGGCTCCGTCTCTCCCTCTCTCTGGCTCCGGCTCCGTCTCTCCCTCTCTCTGGCTCCGTCTCTCACTCTCTGGCTCTGTCTCTCCCTCCTCCATCTCTCGTCTCTCTCCTTCTCCGCTCCGTCTCTCCCTCTCTCTGGCTCCGTCTCTCCCTCTCTCTGGCTCCGTCTCTCCCCTCTCTCTGGCTCCGTCTCTCCCTCTCTCTGGCTCCGTCTCTCCTCTGGCTCCGTCTCTCCTCTCTCTGGCTCCGTCTCTCTCTCTCTGGCTCCTCTCCCTCTCTGGCTCTCTCTCTGGCTCCCTCTCTCTGGTCTCTCCCTCTCTCTGGCTCCGTCTCTCCCTCTCTCTGGCTCCGTCTCTCCCTCTCTCTGGCTCCGTCTCTCTCTCTCTCTGGCTCCGTCTCTCCTCCCTCCGTCTCTCTCCCTCTCTCTCCCTCCCTCTCTCCGTCTCCCCTCCCCTCTCTCCATCTCTCTCTCGGCTCCGTCTCTCCCTTTTTCTCTGTGAATGCATGACTTCTTCTAAACTCTGCTGTCTGTTCCCAAGACATTATGCTCTGCGTTTCATCTAACACCCTCTCAGTTCTCTCCCGGCTGACTCTCTTCTCTCCTTCACCCTTCTGTCCCCCTCCATCCACCTGTCTCTCCCTCTCTCTGGCTCCGTCTCTCCCTCTCTCTGGCTCCGTCTCTCCCTCTCTCTGGCTCCGTCTCTTCCTCTCTCTGGCTCCGTCTCTTCCTCTCTCTCTGGCTCCGTCTCTCCCTCTCTGGCTCCGTCTCTCCTTCGCTCTGTCTCTCCCTCTCTCCCCGTCTCTCTGGCTCCGTCTCTCCCTCTCTCTGGCTCCGTCTCTCCCTCCTCTCTGCTCCGTCTCTCTCTCTCTGGCTCCGTCTCTCCCTCTCTCTGGCTCCGTCTCTCCCTCGCTCTCTCTCCTGTCTCTCCTTCTCTCTGCTCCATCTCTCCCTCTCTCTGGCTCCGTCTCTCTCTGGCTCCGTCTCTCTCTGTCTCTCTGGCTCCGTCTCTCCCTCTCTCTCTGGCTCCGTCTCTCCCTCTCTCTGGCTCCGTCTCTCCCTCTCTCTGGCTCCGTCTCTCCCTCTCTCTGGCTCCGTCTCTCCCTCTCTCTGGCTCCGTCTCTCCCTCTCTCTGGCTCCGTCTCTCCCTCTCTCTGGCTCCGTCTTCCTCTCTCTGGCTCCGTCTATCCCTCTCTGGCTCCGTCTTCCTCTCTCTGGCTCCGTCTCTCCCTCTCTCTGGCTCCGTCTCCCTCTCTCTGGCTCCGTCTCTCCCTCTTTCTGGTTCCGTCTCTCCCTCTCTCTGGCTCCGTCTCTCCCTCTCTCTGGCTCCGTCTCTCCTCTCTGGCTCCGTCTCTCCCTCTCTCTGGCTCCGTCTCTCTCTCTTCCTCTCCGTCTCTCCCTCTCTCTGGCTCCGTCTCTCCCTCTCTGCTCCATCTCTCCCTCTCTCTGGCTCCGTCTCTCCCTCTCTGGCTCTCGTCTCTCCTTGGCTCCGTCTCTCCCTCTCTCTGGCTCCGTCTCTCCTTCGCTCCGTCTCTCTCCTCTCTCTGGCTCCGTCTCTCCCTCTCTCTGGCTCCGTCTCTCCCTCTCTCTGGCTCCGTCTCTCCCTCTCTCTCGCTCAGTCTCTCCCTCTCTCTGGCTCTCTCTCCTCTCTCTGCTCCGTCTCTCCCTCTCTCTGGCTCCGTCTCCCCTTCGCTCCGTCTCTCCCTCTCTCTGGCTCCGTCTCTCCCTCTCTGGCTCCGTCTCTCCCTCTCTCTGGCTCCGTCTCTCCCTCTCTCTGGCTCCGTCTCTCCCTCTCTCTGGCTCCGTCTCTCCCTCTCTCTGGGTCTCCGTCTCTCCCTCTCTCTGGCTCTGTCTCTCCCTCTCTCTGGCTCCGTCTCTCTCCCTCTCTCTGGCTCTCTCTCTCCTTCTCTCTGGCTCCGTCTCTCCCTCTCTCTGGCTCCGTCTCTCCCTCTCTCTGGCTCTGTCTCTCCCTCTCTCTGCTCCGTCTCTCCTTCTCTCTGGCTCCGTCTCTCCCTCTCTCTGGCTCCGTCTCTCTCTTGCTCCGTCTCTCCCTCTTGCTCCTCCGTCCTCCTCTCTCTCTGGCTCTGTCTCTCTCTTGCTCCGTCTCTCTCTGGCTCCGTCTCTCTCTGGCTCCGTCTCTCTCTGGCTCCGTCTCTCTCTGGCTCCGTCTCTCTCTGGCTCCGTCTCTCCCTCTCTCTGGCTCCGTCTCTCACTCTCTCTGGCTCCGTCTCTCACTCTCTCTGGCTCCGTCTCTCACTCTCTCTGGCTCCGTCTCTCACTCCCTCGCTCCGTCTCTCCCTCTCTCCGTCTCCCCCTCCCTCTCTCCATCTCTCTCTCGCTTCCTTTTTTAATGTGAATGCATGACTTCTTCTAAACTCTGCTGTCTGCTCCCAAGACATTATGCTCTGCGTTTCATCTAACACCCTCTCAGTTCTCTCCCGCTGACCACTTCTCTCCTTCACCCTTCTGTCCCCCTCCATCCACCTGTCTCTCCCTCTATATCTACCTCTCCCACTCCCTTAGTTAGAGCTCAGGTTGCTTAGGACTCCATTAGAAATAAAGGGAGTCTGTGTTAAGGTGAAGAAAAGAACGAGGGAAAGAAAGAGGTGACAGTAACAGGAGCCCAGCAAAGTATCTGCTTTCTTTATTACCCAGGTCCCTCTATTCTTCTCCTTCTCTCTCTCCTTCCCTTTATCCATCGCCCCAGAGGAAAACGCTTTAGAACTGTGTGGAAATCAATCACTCTCTCTGTCCCCTGCACTCTTCTTTCATCCCTATCTCTCTCTTTTTAACGCTTCTACCCTCTCTTTTAAATCAAATCAGACCATATTTATTTAGGAGACTTTTGGAGGCAAAGCAACAAAGTGCTCCCTCTTACCCACCATGGATGGTGGTGTGTGATGTGCATGTTGATGTGAATTGGTGCTCTGCGTCTGGTTGTAGGTGTCCTTTAATCCCAACCCCAGTCTGTCTCCCAGAACTGGTAATCTAATCCTCCGTTCAATTTCAATTTAAATGTAACCCCTATCTAACCTCCAGTGCTGGCTAGAGGCCTCAGGCAAGACACGCGTGTTTGGCTGGCTGCGACAGGGTTGGCACTAGGTGTGTGTGTGTGTGTGTGTGTGTTGGTGCAGGGAAAAGATAGCTGGAAAACAAGAACAACAACCATATTTAGTGGTTCACAGGCGAAAGGGAGAAAGATGAGGTATAAATTCTATGAATATTTGAAGAGAGTTGATGAAATGGACTGACAGTAGAGAAGAAGGCTTGTTTGTTAGTCACCAGGCACCCCAGAGCTGTACTGTACTAGGATTCTAGAAGATCTCTGCTGTTTCCATGTTATCACAGATACACGTATTATTCCAGAATAATCCAAATGCTTTGTGTTTGCGTTATTTGATCTCTGTATTTTAGCTTTTCGCTCGCTTTCCCTTTGTAGCAGTCTATCATGGTCTCTCTTTATTTCAATCTCTCTCTCCCCTCCCCGTATTCACCCCCCCCTCCCCATCTCTTTGTCTCTTATCCCAAGAGATGTTTCTAAAGGGTCCTGTTGGGATTCTCATCTTTCATTAAAGTAATTCTGCTATACACCAATCCCTTGCTCTCTCTCCACCTCCCTCCATCTCTCCATCTCTCTCAGTCCCTGCTGGACATCACCTTCCTTCCTCTCTCTCCACCTCCCTCCATCTCTCTCAGTCCCTGCTGGACATCACCTTCCTTCCTCTCTCTCCACCTCCCTCCATCTCTCTCAGTCCCTGCCGTATATCACCTTCCTTCCTCTCTCTCCACCTCCCTCCATCTCTCTCAGTCCCTGCCGTATATCACCTTCCTTCCTCTCTCTCCACCTCCCTCCATCTCTCTCAGTCCCTGCCGTATATCACCTTCCTTCCTCTCTCTCCACCTCCCTCCATCTCTCCATCTCTCTCAGTCCCTGCTGGACATCACCTTCCTTCCTCTCTCTCCACCTCCCTCCATCTCTCCATCTCTCTCAGTCCCTGCCGTATATCACCTCCTTTCCTCAAACATTTATTATGTCTACTTATCCATCCACCTTTCTCCCCGTCTCTCTCCTCCTCCTCCTTTCTCTCCATTTTCTCTCTCTCCCTGTCATCGTACTTAATTCCTTCTTTCTTACTCTCTCTCATATTCCTAATTACAGTCCCCATCTCTCTCTCTATCCCCCTCTCTCTGTCTCTCTCTCTCTTTCTATCTCTCTCTCTCTCTATCCCCCTCTCTCTCTTCAGTAGCGACCCAATGGTATATTATCATATGTCCCAGTTCTGAATGGGGCCCTTGGGGGGACAGAGGCATAATAAATTCAGGGGTCTCATTAATATTTAACACACTGCCTTGTTTCTGTTTGCTTAATGATATCACTAATTCAAAGACCATTGATTAAAATTTCATTTTATTTGTTAGATCTTTTCCCTGTTTTTATTTATTTGTTCTAGCCAGGGAATGTTTGCGTGTGTGTGTGTGTGTAGGCAAGCGGGAGATCAGTTGTTGACAAGTATAGACATGCTTCCTGCTCCTTCATGTTCCGATGAGGGTGTGTGTTACACATGCAGTAGGGTTATGTGTGGCAGTATGGCCCCATTTTGATGTTGTTTACAATGTTCTGTTTCTGGTCTTTTCTCTAGAGGCTTAGAATCATAGCTGATCACAGATTTATCAGTGAGAGAGTGAAGAGCGAGGGGAGGGAGGGAGAGGGAGAGAGGAGCGAGAGAGAGAGAGAGAGCAAGAGGGAGAGAGGAGCGAGAGAGAGAGAGCAAGAGGGAGAGAGGAAGAGGAGAGAGCAGAGGGAGCAGAGAGAGAGAGAGCGAGGGGAGGGAGGGAGAGGGAGAGGAGCGAGAGAGAGAGAGTGAAGAGCGAGGGGAGGGAGGGAGAGGGAGAGAGGAGCGAGAGAGAGAGAGAGTGAAGAGCGAGGGGGAGGGAGGGAGGGAGGAGAGAGGAGCGCGAGAGAGAGAGAGTGAAGAGCGAGGGGAGGGAGAGGGAGAGAGGAGCGAGAGAGAGAGAGAGAGCAAGAGGGAGAGAAAAAAACACATCAGACAAACCTTGGTGTTCTTTTTATTCTGTTTAACTCCCAGGGTTTTGGTTGACCCTCCTTTCCTCTCTCTCTCTCCCTCCCTCTCCCCCTATCCCT
>NC_056431.1:8498980-8568980 GCF_018296145.1 Oncorhynchus tshawytscha | reverse complement strand
GTGTGTGTGTGTGTGGGTGATGTTCCACTGTGTGACAGGTGAGAGGTCAGGTGATTATACACTCTGACAGCAGGTGAACTCTGTGAGAGAGCGCTGTTGGCCAACACTTCTTAATGAGACCTGGCACCTGCCCTGCACCAAGGTGGGCCAAAAGGGCTAGCAGAGAGGGACAGGAGAGGGAGAGGGGCCAAAAGGGCTAGCAGAGAGGGAGAGGGGCCAAAAGGGCTAGCAGAGAGGGAGAGGAGAGGGGCCAAAAGGGCTAGCAGAGAGGGAGAGGAGAGGGAGAGGGGCCAAAAGGGCTAGCAGAGAGGGAGAGGAGAGGGAGAGGGGCCAAAAGGGCTAGCAGAGAGGGAGAGGGGCCGGAAGTGGAGAGGGAGGGAGATGAAGGGAAGAGTGGGATAAAGAACAAAGAGAGAAAGATGGAGGAAGAAGCAGAGTGACAGAGGTAGAGGAAGAGTTGGAATAGAGAGATGGAGGGAGAAGTAGAGAAAGATGAGAGGGGGAGATGAAGTGAGGGGGTGAGGGGAAGATGAGAAGGAGTCACCTTGCCCCAATCTTTGAATATGTTTCCCTTCTGTTCCCCTGAGACTGAACAGTGTTATTATACAGTATAATTCACCCCTGGGGAACTACATCAGCACCATGATTAGTAAGTCAAGTAGTATTTATGTAGCTTTAACCTTCACCAAGCCAGGTAGACTTGAATACTGCACCAGGGTTTGCGCTAGCTCAGTCCCAGATCTCTATGTGCCAGGTCCAGGCTTTAAAGTCCAGGATATAGAAGGTTTTTACACCTTTGCCCTATTCTCTGTCAGTGTGTCATCATTCCCAGAGAGGGTTAATGTATAGTGAACCAGAATGATTCATACTCAGAGCTATAAACAGAGAGAGTTGATGTATAGTAAACCAGAATGATTCATACTCAGAGCTATTAACAGAGAGAGTTGGTGTATAGTAAACCAGAATGATTCATACTCAGAGCTATAAACAGAGAGAGTTGGTGTATAGTGAACCAGAATGATTCATACTCAGAGCTATAAACAGAGAGAGTTGGTGTATAGTGAACCAGAATGATTCATACTCAGAGCTATAAACAGAGAGAGTTTATGTATAGTGAACCAGAATGATTCATACTCAGAGCTATAAACAGAGAGAGTTGGTGTATAGTGAACCAGAATGATTCATACTCATACTAAACGACTCTTCCTTCAGGAACAGAGCTAAACACATTAGTGCTGCTACTCTAAGTGTTTTCTTTCCTGCATCATGCTCTTTATATAGCGCACTAACATAGTGTTTATTAGGCCCTACTCCCTCCTCTCCTCCTCCCTCCTTTCCACCTCCCTCCTCTCCTCCTCTCCCCCACTAATAACAGCTTTCCTGTTTTCTCCCGCCTCTCCACCTCCAACCCTTCATTACTCCTTCATGCAGGAAACATAAATGCACAGCGTACCTCAGCTCATCTCCCTCCGCCTTGTTTCTCTCCATCTCTCTCTAGCTCTTCATCTCTCTAACTCTGTCTGCTTCATCTCTCCTTCTTTCCTTTGCTATATCCTTCCACCTCCCACCACCACGGGCTCTCCTCTCTATCGATCCATCTCTTCACCTCCGTTTCTCCATCTACCCATCCCTACACCACCACCGTCTCTTCCTCTGTCTGCTGATAAAGATCTTTAATGAATCAATCCAGATGCTACTCACATAATCTCTCTCTCAATTCAAAGGTCTTTATTGGCATGGGAAACATATGTTTACATTGCCAAAGCAAGTTAAATAGACAATAAACAAAAGGGAAATAAACGAGGTAAATAAAACATGAACAGTAAACATTACACTCAAAACAGTTTGAAATGTTTTAAGTGTTGTAACAATGTGCAAATAGGTCACAAAACAGGTCCCAGATCTTGCTGCTGTGATGGCACGCTGTCACGGCTTCCGCCGAAGTCGGCTACTCTCCTTGTTCGGGCGGCGTTCGACGTAACCGACTTTCTAGCCATCGTCGCTCCATTTTTCATGTATCCATTTGTTTTGTCTTGTTCCCTGCACACCTGGTTTTCATTCCCCAATCAATCTACATGTATTTACTCCTCTGTTCCCCATCATGTCTTTGTGTAAGATTGTTTGTGTTCGTGTGTATTGTTGACGCGCCAGACTGGCTTGTTTTTTTCTGTGTTATTTTTTCAAGAAGATGTTTATTGTTAAACATAATTCTTGTGACTGTTTTGCGTGTTTTGCACTTTTGCCTAAATAAAGTGTGCGCCTGTTCACAAATCTCTGCTCTCCTGCACCTGACTTCGCTACCAGTACGCACACATCTGACACACTGTGGTACTTCACCTCATAGATACTATGGGAGTTTATTAAGATTGGATTTGTTTTCAAATTCTTTATTGGTCTGTGTAATCTGAGAGAAATATGTGTCTCTGATTTGGACATACAGTTGGCAGGAGCTTAGTGCAGCTCACTTTCCACCTCATTTTGTGGGCAGTTGGCACATAGCCTGTCTTCTCTTGAGAGCAAGGTCTGTCAACTGCTCACCCAGAAGCAGCGCTCCTAGTGGCCGGGGACTTTAATGCAGGCAAACTTAAATCAGTTTTACCAAATTTTTACCAGCATGTCACATGTGCAACCAGGGGGAAAAAAATCCTAGACCACCTTTACTCCACACACAGAGTTGCATACTAAGCTCTCTCCCGCCCTCCATTTGGCAATTTTGTCCATAATTCTATCTTCCTGATTCCTGCTTACATGCAAAAACTAAAGCAGAAAGTACCAGTGACTCGCTCAATAAGGAAGTGGTCAGATGACGCGGATGCTACACTACAGGACTGTTTTGCTAGCACAGACTGGAATATGTTCCGGGATTCATCCAATGGCATTGAGAAATACTCCACGTCAAGCAACACCGAAGCATGCACGAGAGAACCAGCTGTTCTGGATGACTGTGATAACGCCGATGTGAACAAAACCTTTAAACAGGTCAACATTCACAAAGCCGCTGGGCCAGATGGATTACCAGGACGTGTACTCAAAGCATGCACGGACCAACTGTCAAGTGTCTTCACTGACATTTTCAACCTCTCCCTTACCGAGTCTGTAATACCTACATGTTTCAAGTAGAGTATTATTTTTAGGTGCCAATTTAAAAAAAATGTATTTTAGTATTATTATTATTTTTATATATTTTTTATACCTTTTATTTAACTAGGCAATTCAGTTAAGAACACATTCTTATTTTCAATGACAGCCTAGGAACGGTGGGTTAACTGCCTCGTTCAGGGGCAGAACGACAGATTTTCGGGGGATCCAATATTGCAACCTTACAGTTAACTAGTCCAACGCAATAACGACCTGCCTCTCTCTCGTTGCACTCCACAAGGAGACTGACTGCCTGTTACGCGAATGCAGTAAGCTAAGGTAAATTGCTAGCTAGCATTAAACTTATCTAATAAAAAAACAATCAATCATAATCACTAGTTAACTACACATGGTTGATGATATTACTAGATATTATCTAGCTTGTCCTCCATTGCATATAATCTGACTGAGCATACAAGTATCTAAGTATCTGACTGAGCGGTGGTAGGCAGAAGCAGGCGCGTAAACATTCATTCAAACAGCACTATAGTGCGTTTTGCCAGCAGCTCTTCGTTGTGCGTCAAGCATTGCGCTGTTTATGACTTCAAGCCTATCAACTCCCAAGATGAGGCTGGTGTAACCGAAGTGAAATCAAATCAAATCAATCAAATCAAATGTATTTATATAGCCCTTTGTACATCAGCTGATATCTCAAAGTGCTGTACAGAAACCCAGCCTAAAACCCCAAACAGCAAGCAATGCAGGTGTAGAAGCACGGTGACAGGAGGGGTCAGGTGGCCCCATCCGAGGACACCCCCGGACAGGGCCAAACAGGAAGGATATAACCCCACCCACTTTGCCAAAGCACAGCCCCCACACCACTAGAGGGATATCTTCAACCACCAACTTACCATCCTGAGACAAGGCTGAGTATAGCCCACAAAGATCTCCGCCATGGCACAACCCAAGGGGGGGCGCCAACCCAGACAGGATGACCACATCAGTGAATCAACCCACTCAGGTGACGCACCCCTTCCAGGGACGGCATGAGAGAGCCCCAGTAAGCCAGTGACTCAGCCCCTGTAATAGGGTTAGAGGCAGAGAATCCCAGTGGAAAGAGGGGAACCGGCCAGGCAGAGACAGCAAGGGCGGTTCGTTGCTCCAGAGCCTTTCCGTTCACCTTCACACTCCTGGGCCAGACTACACTCAATCATATGGCCCTCTGAAGTGATAAGTCTTCAGTAAAGACTTAAAGGTTGAGACCGAGTTTGTGTCTCTCACATGGGTAGGCAGACCGTTCCATAAAAATGGAGCTCTATAGGAGAAAGCCCTGCCTCCAGCTGTTTGCTTAGAAATTCTAGGGACAATTAGGAGGCCTGCGTCTTGTGACCGTAGCGTACGTGTAGGTATGTACGGCAGGACCAAATCAGAGAGATAGGTAGGAGCAAGCCCATGTAATGCTTTGTAGGTTAGCAGTAAAACCTTGAAATCAGCCCTTGCCTTGACAGGAAGCCAGTGTAGAGAGGCTAGCACTGGAGTAATATGATCAAATTGTTTGGTTCTAGTCAGGATTCTAGCAGCCATATTTAGCACTAACTGAAGTTTATTTAGTGCTTTATCCGGGTAGCCGGAAACTAGAGCATTGCAGTAGTCTAACCTAGAAGTAACAAAAGCATGGATGAATTTTTCTGCATAATTTTTGGACAGAAAGTTTCTGATTTTTGCAATGTTACGTAAATGTAAAAAAGCTGTCCTTGAAACAGCCTTGATATGTTCATCAAAAGAGAGATCAGGGTCCAGAGTATCGGTCCAGAGTATTGTAATCGGTATCGGCATTGAAAAATCATAATCGCTCGACCTCTAGTTTCAAGCAGACCACCATAGTCTCTGTGCCCAAGGAAGCGAAGGTAACCTGCCTAAATGATTACCACCCCGTGGCACTCACGTCGGTAGCCGCGAAGTGCTTTGAGAAGCTGGTCATGGCTCACATCAACAGCATCCTCCCGGACACCCTAGACCCACTACAGTTTGCATACCACCCCAACAGATCCACAGATAACGCAATCTCACTCCACGCTGTCCTTTTTCACCTGCACAAAAGGGACACCTCTGTGAGAATGCTGTTCATTGACTACAGCTCAGCGTTCAACACCATAGTGCCCACAAAGCTCATTACTAAGATAAAGACTCTGGGACTAAACACCTCTCTCTGCAACTGGAACCTGGACTTCCTGATGGGCTGCCCCCAGGTGGTAAAAATAGGCAACATCACATCTGCCACACTGATCCTCAACACTGGGGCCCCTCAGGGGTGTGTACTTAGTCCCTTCCTGTATTCCCTATTCACCCACGACTGCGTGGCCAAACACGACTCCAACACCATCATTAAGTTTGCTGATGACACAACAGTGGTAGGCCTGATCACTGACAACGATGAGACAGCCTATAGGGAGGAGGTCAGAGAACTGGCAGTGTGGTGCCAGGACAACAACCTCTCCCTCATTGTAAGCAAAACAAAGGAGCTAATCGTGGACTACAGGAAATTGTGGGCCGAACAGGTCCCCATTAACATCGGCAGGGCTGTAGTGGAGCAGATCGAGAGTTTCAAGTTCCTTGGTTTCCACATCACCAACGAACTATCATGGTCCAAACATACAAAGACTGCCGTGAAGAGGGCACGAGTGTAGTGACCCCCCCACCCCACCCTTTTGTACACTGTTGCTACTCCCTGTTTGTTTGTTACCTATGCATAGTCACTTCGCCCCCACCTACATGTACAGATTACCTCAACTAGCCTGTACCCCTGCACACTGACTCGGCCCCCTTGTATATAGCCTCGTTATTCTTACTGTGTTCTTTTTTATTATTACTGTTTATTTTAGTCTACTTGGTAAATATTTTCTTCTTCTTGAACTGCACAAGTTCGATTTGCCGATGGCGGCCTCTCTCACTAAGTCTGTACATATGCAAAACTTTCCATCATTTTGGGTCAGGCATTCTACTACGGTGCACTCTCTATTTTAATTTATTTTATTTAACGAGGCAAGTCAGTTAAGAACAAGTTCTTATTTACAATGACAGCCTAGGAACAGTGGGTTAACTGCCTTGTTCAGGGGCAGAACGACAGATTTTCACCTTGTCAGCTCAGGGTTTCGATCTGGCAGCCTTTCAGTTACTGGCCCAACACTCTAACCACTAGGCTACCTGCCGCCCCTCCACTCTAACCACTAGGCTACCTGCCGCCCCTCCACTCTAACCACTAGGCTACCTGCCGCCCCTCCACTCTAACCACTAGGCTACCTGCCACCCCTTCACTCTAACCACTAGGCTACCTGCCGCCCCTCCACTCTAACCACTAGGCTACCTGCCGCCCCTCCACTCTAACCACTAGGCTACCTGCCGCCCCTTCACTCTAACCACTAGGCTACCTGCTAGCATTCTATTTTTCTCTCTTTTTTTGCTAATTCTTTCCAATGTGTCAAGTAATTATCTTTTTTGTTTTCTCATGATCTGGTTGGGTCTATTTGTGTTCCTGTCCGGGGGCTCTGTGGATTATGTTTGTGTTTGTGAGCAGAGTCCCCATCAGCTGGCAGAGGGGACTCTTCTCCAGGTTCATCTCTCTGTAGGTGAGGGCTTTGTTATGGATAATTTGAGAATCACTTATTTTTAGGTGGTTGTAGAATTTAACCTCTAGCGACGAGCAATCCCGTATCCGGGAGCGTAATCATAGCCTCAAGTGCATTACCATAACGCAACGTTTCCTATTCATGAAAATCGCAAATGAAATGAAATAAATATATTGAAACACAAGCTTAGCCTTTTGTTAACAACACTGTCATCTCAGATTTTCAAAATATGCGTTACAGCCAACGCTAGACAAGCATTTGTGTAAGTTTAGCATGGCATAATGCTATGCTAGGCTGTGCTGGCAGCAGGCAACATTTTCACAAAAATAAGAAAAGCAACCAAATTAAATCATTTACCTTTGAAGAACTTCAGATGCTTTCACTCAGGAGACTCCCAGTTAGATAGCAAATGTTCCTTTCTTCCAAAAATAATATTTTTGTAGGCGAAAAACGTCACGTTTGTTCATCCTGCTTGGCTGAGAAATCGACCGAAAATACTTCAACTATAACGCCAAACTTTTTTCAAAATTTGCTCCATAATATCGACAGAAACAGGGCAAACGTTGTTTAGGATCCATCCTCAAAGTGCTTTTAACATATGTATTCAATAATATATCCGTGGAGGCAGTTGGTTTCTCATAAGAAACTATTGGAAAAATGGCTACCTCAGAATTTTACGCAACGTTTTCTCCGGGAGACACCATGCGTCCATTTGCCCTATATAGTCTCTTACAGCCATTCTTCAATGGAAATGCCTAAAAATACGTCACAATGCTGCAGACACCTTGGGGAAAACGTAAGCTGACTCCTAGCTCCTTCACAGCCATATAAGGAGTCATTGGCATGAGGCTGTTTCAAAAAATGCGGCACTTCCTGATTGTATTTTTATCTGGGTTTCGCCTGTAACATCAGTTCTGTGGCACTCACAGACAATATTTTTGCAGTTTTGGAAACGTCAGAGTGTTTTCTTTCCAAAGCTGTCAATTATATGCATAGTCGAGCATCTTTTCGTGACCAAAATATCTTGTTTAAAACGGGAACGTTTCTCATCCAAAAATTAAAATAGCGCTCCCCCTATATCCAAGAAGTTAATTGCTCTTTTCTGGATTTTGATAATTAGTGTGAATCATCCTATTTCTGCTCTGTATGCATTATTTGGTGTTTTATGTTGTACACTGAGGATGTTTTTGCAGAATTTTGCATGCAAAGTCTCAATTTTGTGTTTGTCCCATTTTGTGAATTCTTGGTTGGTGAGCGGACCCCAGAACTTAAAAGGGCAATGGGTTCTATAACTGATTCAAGTCAAATTTATGTTCCTTTTGATGGCGTAGAAGGCCCCTCTTGCCTTGTCTCTCAGATCGTTCGCAGCTTTGTGGAAGTTACCTTTGGTGCTGGTGTTTAGGCCGAGGTAGGTATTGTGTTTTGTGTGCCCTAGGGCAACAGTGTCTGGGTGGAATTTGTTTTTATGGTCCTGGCAAATTGACCTTTTTTGGAACACCATTATTTTTGTCTTACTGAGATTAACTGTCAGGGCCCAAGTCTGATAGAATCTGTGCAGAAGATCTAGGTGCTGCTGTAGCCCTCCTTGGTTGGGGACAGAGGCACCAGAACATCACCAAACAGTAGACTTCAGATTCTAGTAGGATGAGGCCAGGTGCTGCAGATTGTTCCAGTACCCTCGTCAATTCATTGAGACAGTTTTTAATACTGTCTTAAAAGACATCAAGTAGGAAGGGTGCTACTTGTTCAGAACATAATTTGTAAAATTCTGATGTACAGTTGAAGTTGGAAGTTTACATACAGTTAGGTTGGAGTCATTAAAACTCGTTTTTCAACCACCCCCCCAAATTTCTTGTTAACAAACTATAGTTCTGGCAAGTCTTTTAGGACATCTACTTTGTGCATGACACAAGTCATTTTTCCAACAATTGTTTACAGACAGATTATTTCACTTATAACTCATTGTATCACAATTCCAGTGAGTCAGAAGTTTACATACACTAAGTTGCCTGTGCCTTTAAACAGCTTGGAAAATTCCAGAAATTATGTTATTGACTTTAGATACTTCTGATAGGCTAATTGACATAATTTGAGTCTGAGGTGTACCTGTGGATGTATTTCAAGGCCTACCTTCAAACTCAGTGCCTCTTTGCTCGACATCATGGGAAAATCAAAAGAAATCAGCCATGTCCTCAGCAAAGCAATTGTAGACGTCCACAATTCTGGTTCAACCTTGGGAGCAATTTCCAAATGCGTGAAGGTACCACGTGCATGTGTACAAACAATAGTATGCAAGTATAAACACCATGGGACCATACAGCCGTCATACCGCACAGGAAGGAGACTACTAGTTCTGTCTCCTAGAGATGAACGTACTTTGGTGTGAAAAGTGAAAATCAATCCCAGAACAACAGCAAAGAACCTTGTGAAAATGCTGGAGGAAATGGGTACAAAAGTATCTATATCCACAGTAAAACGAGTCCTATATCGACATAACCTGAAAGGCCGCTCAGCAAGGAAGAAGCCACTGCTCCAAAACCGCCTTAAATAAGCCAGACTTCAGTTTGCAACTGCACATGGGGACAAACCAACACACACTAAGACACCGACACAGTATCCCTCACTGTCCTAACTGCGTCCATGTCTTTCCTTTAAGAAAACAACACAAAAAGAACCCAGAGATTCACAGACACACTGGAGCCCCCAGCCCACCCAGCCTCCCAGAGAGTAACTCTACATTGGCCTCATATTCTATTTTCTGCACTACATCTCTTTCTGCCTCGCCTTCTCTCTTTTTCTCTTTTCTCTCTTTCCCTCTCTGCCCATCTCTCTGTCCATGTCTCCCATGCCCATCTCCTGCCCATCTGCACTCTCCAGTGGTGTCATTGACCAGAGTGCATGTCTCTGCCCATGTCTCTGCCCATCTCCTGCCCATCTCATCTTTAAATCATATCTCTCTGCCCATCTCTCTGCCCATCATCTCTCTGCCCACTCTCTGCCCATGTCTCTGCCCATGTCTCTGCCCATGTCTCTGCCCATGTCTCTGCCCATCTCTCTGCCCATCTCTCTGTCCATGTCTCTGTCCATGTCTCTGCCCATCTCTCTGCCCATCTCTCTGTCCATGTCTCTGCCCATGTCTCTGCCCATGTCTCTGCCCATGTCTCTGCCCATGTCTCTGCCCATCTCTCTGCCCATCTCTCTGCCCATCTCTCTGTCCATGTCTCCCTGTTCCTGTGTGCACTCTCCAGTGGTGTCATTGACCAGAGTGCAGCAGGATTCCATTCATCTTTAAATCATACTCTCAGGCCCACAGACCCTACTGTGTGTGTGTGTGTGTGTGTGTGTGTGTGTGTGTGTGTGTGTGTGTGTGTGTGCCATGTGCACATGTATAGTCAGCTGGTTTCTGAGAGAGAGGATAATATAAAGACATCCAAACAAAGGGAGATGGAGTAAGAGAGAACAGAAGAGTAAAAAAATACAAGAGAATGGTGAGAGAAGTGGAACAGAGGGGGTGTAGATAAGGAGAGGGAGGGAGAGAGAAAGTATGAGATGGAGGGGTGCTGAGTGGGGTCATCCTCATTTCTTTGTTATTGTCTGGAGAAGACAATCAAGGCTCACAGATCTATATCTATCTATGTATCTAAGTGTGTCTCTAATGGAGAACGTCCAGGCATGTGTGTGTGGGTTTGTTCTCACAACAAGGAATAGAAGACCTGATGATGGCATAGGGTAGGAGCAGAGAGAGAGAGCGAGAGACGTCCTCCTAAATGGGGGTGGGCGGTGTCGGGGTGTCATGTCTCTGGCGGTGGAAAGTGTGTCACACACACACGCACGCACACATACCGACACACACATACTGACACACACATACTGACAAACACACACACACACAGTCACTACTCATGCAGAGAGAAAAATGTGCATGCAGACTTACAGTACACACACAGACTAATGAGAAATGGAGCCTACAACACTAAACCCACACACAGGCTGTCTCTGCTGTACACTCCCTCACACACTAATGAGTGATTCAGAGACACACACAACCACCTGCATATTTACCACTGGGTTGCTAAGGCCGTGTGTGCATTGGATGAAATTGAAGCACTAGCGTATTTATGTTTGTGTGTTTGTATGTCCTGGCTGGCTGATTGCTTCACTAGGCCTCTCTCTGTAATGAAAAGAGGCTCAGTGTGGTACAATGTGCTCAGACATATTAAATGAATAGACCAGCTCAGCCCTTAGGTCCCCCAGTTTCTCTCTCACAGGACCAAGACAGCAAAACAAACCATCAAACTCTCACCAGCTAATACTCATTAGGCTGCTCTGGGTGTGTGTGTGTGTGTGTGTGTGTGTGTAGCACATGACTTCAAGGATGGGAAAGAATCAATGATTGTACGAGAGAGAAAAGAGGAGGTTCTGCCTTTTCTTCTTTAATTTGTGTCTGGCTATTAGCATTCTGAACACGGCACTGGTAGAACGACAGAGGAAAGAGGAGAGGGAGAATGGAAAGAATAGCAGAGAGGAGCGTAACAGGAGGGGAATAAAGACAAAGAAGAGGAGGAGAAGACTGTATAGAGAATAGGGGGAGAACATGTGAAAAGAGAGAGGTGTATAGGTTGGAGAGAGAAAGACAGGATGAGAAAAGACTAAGAGAAGTCAAGCTACACGTTTAACCCTCACAGTCTCTGTACAGGTCACTGCACACACGCGCGTGCTGGCACACACATACTCACATATACACATACTCTCACACTCACACATACACTCACACATACACACGCACACACACGCACACAGACACACACTCACATATGCACACATTCACACATACACTTACACATACACTCTCACACATACACACACACACCCTTTACTTACGCTGAAAGAGAGAGAACACAAGGTGACATTCACTTCAACAGACATTGAGAGAGCCTGCCACCTCTCTTAACAGACTAATACGATGACATAAAACCCCTGTCGAGCAACAAGCCTTCCAAATGACCTCTACCAGTGTTCACAGCCATGCTAGTGTGTGTGGATGGTACAGACAAGGGCATCAGTCTCTCAGCAGCAAATTGGTTCATTCATTCAAATGTAAGGCGCCTGTCTTCCACAACAGTAGCTGTGCTCTGCTGGGCTGGGAGGGTACAGAGAGATGGCTAACATTGTCTATTCAGTTTTGCCTGTTTAGAGCAAAGCGGTGCTCTAACATGTTAATATGCTACAGAGCAGACGTGACCTCACTGACTAACCTCACAGCATCTCTCATCATGTTATCCTTTCTCTTCTCCTACACTCTCTCCCTGAGTCACTACCCAACTATAGCACAGGGTTGTGTGTGTGTGTGTGTGTGTGTGTGTGTGTGTGTGTGTGTGTGTGTGTGTGTGTGTGTGTGTGTGTGTGTGTGTGTATTATTTAGCTTGAGTCTGAATCAGTGTGAGACAGATGGTTGTTGGCTGTATCAATGTATTTTTGCTGGGCTGGACTAAGCTCTGTGTCTGGCTGTAATGTTTGAGTGGGTGTGTTGAGCTGTATGGGCCCACTGTAGCTATCTCCGTCACTGTGTGTGCTTGACCCCAGTGGGAGAAAGGGTCATGGCTGGGACACAGTATACTTACAGTGTATGTACCCCATGAGCTGTACTCTATGACCTCACTGTGTGTCTCTGTCTGTCTGTTGGATTGTGTTCACTCTACAACTTCTCTGAATATGCTTAACATGAACTGTGTGTGTGTGTGTGTGTGTGTGTGTGTGTGTGTGTGTGTGTGTGTGTGTGTGTGTGTGTGTGTGTGTGTGTGTGTGTGTGTGTGTGTGTGTGTGTGTGTGTGTGTGTGTGTGTGTGTGTGTGTGTGTGTGTGTGTGTGTGTTCACCCTACAAGTACTGTGGTGTCTGTGCGTCAGAGTGTGTGTGTGTTCGTTGTAAGTGCTGGGGGTTGTTGGTCGGTCATGCTGGTGGCAGTCAGCATTACTCAGGGATGATTGGAGCGGGGGAGGAGGAGGAGGAGGAGAAGGTGACAGAAAGATAAAGGAGATGGAGGGATGGAAGGGAAGATGGAGAGTGTAGGACATGTTTGAAAGGGGGAGAGGGTGCACGGAGGAGTGTAAACACACAAACAGGCTTATGTTGTTAAATGAAGATGAACGATAGAGCGTGTCCCGTGTGTAAAAGGATAGATAGAGGGGATAAGGAGAGGGAGAGTGCTTAACGCCTAGCCAGCCATGAGGACAGGAAATGAGGAACAACCTGCTCACTCTGAAGTCCTCCTACAAAATGAATGGGTGTTGCACCATCGAAGAGGCTGGATCCTCGTAAGATAAAACATGAAATGGACAGCACTCCAAAGGTTAAATGTACAACACATTTATAACAAATTATTCAGTGCTCTCCATTTCGTTTTTCCTGCATCATAAGGAAATCCCATAATATCTCTCTCTCTCTCTCTCTCTCTCTGCCATCGCCATTTAGGACACGATGACATCATCTCTGAGACATGGCGAGAGCGATTGCGTCGCCGCGGCAACTGCTCTCCTCCAGCTGTTGCCAGGCGCCAGTCTCCATGGAGATGGATGAGGATGGGGATTAAGAGTGAGGGGTTGAAAAGGGGGTATAGATGGGGGCTGGAGTAGGAGAGGGGGATTCTAACTACATAGCTATGTGTGTGACACGTGTGTGTTTTGCCGTGTGTGGAGAAGGTCATCTGATGATGTCATTATGTATAATGGTAATGTTAATAAAGATTAGAAAAGGCCTAATTGAAGTAGAGGGGGAATTAGACTGCTCCTTATGATAATACACTGAGTTTTTGAACCACAGGAGCTTGACCCGCTCAGTTCGTGTGTGTGGGAGAGAGAGGGATGTGTTTGTGTGGGAGAGAGAGGCTTGTGTGTTTGTCTGTCTGTGTGTGAGGGAGAGGTGTGTGTGAGGGAGAGGTGTGTGTGAGGGAGAGGTGTGTGTGAGGGAGAGGTGTGTGTGGGGGAGGTGGTGTGTGAGGGAGGTGTGTGTGAGGGAGAGGTGTGTGTGAGGGAGAGGTGTGTGGTGTGAGGGAGAGGTGTGTGTGTGTGAGGGAGAGGTGTGTGTGTGTGTGAGGGAGAGGTGTGTGTGTGAGGGAGAGGTGTGTGTGTGTGTGAGGGAGAGGTGTGTGTGTGTGTGAGGGAGAGGTGTGTGTGTGTGTGTGTGTGGGAGAGGTGTGTGTGGTTGTGTGTGTGATAGTAATAGGTAGTGTGTGATCTCTGTCTGAGGTATCTAATGGTGTATCCCCACATCCAAGAAGGGCATAAGCATACACACACACACACACACACACACACACACACACACACACATCCCTCTCTCCCTATACTATAATCAGTCCTATGTAGTAATACAGGCTGTCACCAGGTCCATTCCTTAATCTTCATTCCCCATTCTCCATCTCTCCATCCGGACTCCAGTCCCCCATCTCCCCCTTTAGCCCCCACCCCCATCCCTAGCCCCCTCCCCAGCCCCCCATCCAGTCTCCTGCCCCCCATCTCCCCCACTCCCCAGCCCTTCAACCCCATCCGGTCTCCAGCCCCCATCTCCCCCACTCCCCAGCCCTTCAGCCTCCCAGCCCCCATCCAGTCTCCAGCCCCCCATCTCCCCCACTCCCCAGCCCTTCAGCCCTCCATCCGGACTCCAGTCCCCCATCTCCCCCACTCCCCAGCCCTTTAGCCCCCAGCCCCCATCCGGTCTCCAGTCCCCCAGCCCCCCACCAGTCTCCCATCCGGTCTCCAGTCCCCCATCTCCCCAGCCCCCATCCAGTCTCCAGCCCCCCACTCCCCAGCCCTTCAGCACCCCAGCCACCCATCCAGTCTCCAGTCCCCCATCTCCCCCACTCCCCAGCCCCCAGCCCTTTAGCCCCCAGCCCCCATCTGGTCTCCAGTCCCCCCATCTCCCCACTCCCCAGCCCCCCATCCAGTCTCCAGCCCCCCATCTCCCCCACTCCCCAGCCCTTCAACCCCCATCCAGTCTCCAGCCCCCATCTCCCCACTCCCCAGCCCTTCAGCCTCCCAGCCCCCATCCAGTCTCCAGCCCCCATCTCCCCCAGCCCTTCAGCCCCCATCCAGTCTCCAGCCCCCCATCTCCCCCACTCCCCAGCCCCCATCCAGTCTCCAGCCCCCCATCTCCCCCACCCCCCAGCCCTTCAGCCCCCAGCCCTTCAGCCCCCAGCCCCCCATCTCCCCCACTCCCCAGCCCCCATCCAGTCTCCAGCCCCCCATCTCCCAGCCTAAGAGACACCCAACCCCTCCACAGTAATAAAGCTTATGTGCTGTGTGACTGAACTAGTCCCTCTACTATAGTCTGAAAGCCTGTTAGGGCTTCTATCCAAGCCCTGCTTCAATACTGTACTGCCAGCACACTAAACCTATAGTATATTAGCTTAGAGCAGAGTATCTTAGCCATATACCACAAACACCAAACCTGATCCATTCTGTAAGTGACTTTTGCCCCCAAGGTCTCATAGTCATTTCACACTGTTTACAGTATAGGGCAGTAGGTAGCCTGGCGGTTAGAGCATTGGGCTCGTAAGCGAAAGGTCGCTAGTTCAAATCCTTGAGCTGACAAGGTGAATAAACTAGCGATGTATCCTTGAGCAAGGCACTTAACCCCGATTGCTCCAGGGTTGATAATGGCAGACCCTGGCCAAGTGCAAGGGGTGTTGGGATAGGCAAAAAACACATTTTCAATTCACATACACTACCGGTCTCAACGTCAAAAGTGAAGAGGTGATTCAGGGATGCTGGCCTTCTAGGCACAGTTCCTCTGTGTCTATTTTATTTTTATTGACCAGTCTGAGACATGGCTTTTTCTTTGCAACTCTGCCTAGAGTTCTGCTCTGCTCTGCCAACATCCCGGAGTCGCCTCTTCACTGTTGACGTTGAGACTGGTGTTTTGCGGGTACTATTTAATGAAGCTGCCATTTGAGGACTTGTGAGGTGTCTGTTTCTCAAACTAGACACTAATGTACTTGTCCTCTTGCTCAGTTGTGCACCGGGGCCTCCCACTCCTCTTTCTATTCTGGTTAGAGCCAGTTTTCGCTGTTCTGTGAAGGGAGTAGTACACAGCATTGTACGAGATCTTCAGTTTCTTGGTAATTTCTCATATGGAATAGCATTAATTTCTCAGAACAAGAATAAACTGACGAGTTTCAGAAAAAAGTTCTTTGTTTCTGGCCATTTTGAGCCTGTAATCGAAACCACAATGCTGATGCTCCAGATACTCAACGAGTCTAAAGAAGGCCAGTTTTATTGCTTCTTTAATCAGAACAACAGTTTTCAGCTGTGCTAACATAATTGCAAAAGGGTTTTCTAATGATAAATGAGCGTATTAAAATGATAAACTTGGATTAACTAACACAACGTGCCATTGGTTGCTGATAATGGGCCTCTGTACGCCTATGTAGATATTCCATTAAAAATCTGCCTTTTCCAGCTACAATATTAATTTACCACATTAACAATGTCTACACTATTTTTGATCAATTTGATATTTTAATTGACAAAAAATGTGCTTTCAAAAACATGGACATTTCTAAGTGAACCCAAACGTTTGAACGGTAGTGTGTGTGTGTATTAATACACACAAATATAAGCACCCACCTATTATTACTACTATAATCTCAGTAAATCAAATCAAATCAAATTTTATTTGTCACATACACATGGTTAGCAGATGTTAATGCGAGTGTAGCGATGCTTGTGCTTCTAGTTCCGACAATGCAGTAATGACCAACAAGTAATCTAACTAACAATTCCAAAACTACTGTCTTATACACAGTGTAAGGGGATAAAGAATATGTACATAAAGATATATGAATGAGTGATGGTACAGAGCAGCATAGGCAAGATAGGCAAGATAGGCAAGATGGTATCGAGTACAGTATATACATATGAGATGAGTATGTAAACAAAGTGGCATAGTTAAAGTGGCTAGTGATACATGTATTACATAAGGATGCAGTAGATGATATAGAGTACAGTATATACGTATATATATGAGATGGATAATGTAGGTATGTAAACATTATATTAGGTAGCATTGTTTAAAGTGGCTAGTGATATATTTTACATCATTTCCCATCAATTCCCATTATTAAGGTGGCTGGAGTCAGTGTTTTGGCAGCAGCCACTCAATGTTAGTGGTGGCTGTTTAACAGTCTGATGGCCTTGAGATAGAAGCTGTTTTTCAGTCTCTCGGTCCCAGCTTTGATGCACCTGTACTGACCTCGCCTTCTGGATGATAGCGGGGTGAACAGGCAGTGGCTCGGGTGGTTGTTGTCCTTGATGATCTTTATGGCCTTCCTGTAACATGGGGTGGTGTAGGTGTCCTGGAGGGCAGGTAGTTTGCCCCCGGTGATGCGTTGTGCAGACCTCACTACCCTCTGGAGAGCCTTACGGTTGTGGGCGGAGCAGTTGCCGTACCAGGCGGTGATACAGCCCGCCAGGATGCTCTCGATTGTGCATCTGTAAAAGTTTGTGAGTGCTTTTGGTGACAAGCCAAATTTCTTCAGCCTCCTGAGGTTGAAGAGGCGCTGCTGCGCCTTCTTCACGATGCTGTCTGTGTGGGTGGACCAATTCAGTTTGTCTGTGATGTGTATGCCGAGGAACTTAAAACTTGCTACCCTCTCCACTACTGTTCCATCGATGTGGATAGGGGGGTGTTCCCTCTGCTGTTTCCTGAAGTCCACAATCATCTCCTTAGTTTTGTTGACGTTGAGTGTGAGGTTATTTTCCTGACACCACACTCCGAGGGCCCTCACCTCCTCCCTGTAGGCCGTCTCGTCGTTGTTGTAATCAAGCCTACCACTGTTGTGTCGTCCGCAAGCTTGATGATTGAGTTGGAGGCGTGCGTGGCCACGCAGTCGTGAGTGAACAGGGAGTACAGGAGAGGGCTCAAAACGCACCCTTGTGGGGCCCCAGTGTTGAGGATCAGCGGGGTGGAGATGTTGTTGCCTACCCTCACCACCTGGGGTGGCCCGTCAGGAAGTCCAGTACCCAGTTGCACAGGGCGGGGACGAGACCCAGGGTCTCGAGCTTGATGACGAGCTTGGAGGGTACTATGGTGTTAAATGCCGAGCTGTAGTCGATGAACAGCATTCTCACATAGGTATTCCTCTTGTCCAGATGGGTTAGGGTAGTGTGCAGTGTGGTTGAGATTGCATCGTCTGTGGACCTATTTGGGCGGTAAGCATATTGGAGTGGGTCTAGGGGGTCAGGTAGGGTGGAGGTGATATGGTCCTTGACTAGTCTCTCAAAGCACTTCATGATGACGGAAGTGAGTGCTACGGGGCGGTAGTCGTTTAGCTCAGTTACCTTAGCTTTCTTGGGAACAGGAACAATGGTGGCCCTCTTGAAGCATGTGGGAACAGCAGACTGGGATAGGGATTGATTGAATATGTCCGTAAACACACCAGCCAGCTGGTCTGCGCATGCTCTGAGGGCACGGCTGGGGATGCCGTCTGGGCCTGCAGCCTTGCGAGGGTCAAATCAAATCAAATCAAATCAACACGTTTAAATGTTTTACTCACCTCCGCTGCAGTGAAGGAGAGGCCGCATGTTTTGGTTGCAGGCCGTGTCAGTGGCACTGTATTGTCCTCAAAGCGGACAAAAAAGTTATTTTGTCTGCCTGGGAGCAAGACATCCTGGTCCGTGACGGGGCTGGTTTTCTTTTTGTAATCCGTGATTGACTGTAGACCCTGCCACATACCTCTTGTGTCTGAGCCGTTGAATTGAGATTCTACTTTGTCTCTATACTGACGCTTAGCTTGTTTGATTGCCTTGCGGAGGGAATAGCTACACTGTTTGTATTCGGTCATGTTTCCGGTCACCTTGCCCTGATTAAAAGCAGTGGTTCGCGCTTTCAGTTTCACGCGAATGCTACCATCAATCCACGGTTTCTGGTTTGGGAATGTTTTAATCGTTGCTATGGGAACGACATCTTCAACGCACGTTCTAATGAACTCGCACACCGAATCAGCGTATTCGTCAATGTTGTTGTCTGACGCAATACGAAACATATCCCAGTCCACATGATGGAAGCAGTCTTGGAGTGTGGAATCAGATTGGTCAGACCTGCGTTGAACAGACCTCAGCGTGGGAGCTTCTTGTTTTAGTTTCTGTCTGTAGGCAGGGATCAACAAAATGGAGTCGTGGTCAGCTTTTCCGAAAGGAGGGCGGGGCAGGGCCTTATATGCGTCGCGGAAGTTAGAATAGCAGTGATCCAAGGTTTTGCCAGCCCTGGTTGCGCAATCGATATGCTGATACAATTTAGGGAGTCTTGTTTTCAGATTAGCCTTGTTAAAATCCCCAGCTACAATGAATGCAGCCTCAGGATGTATGGATTCCAGTTTGCAAAGAGTCAAATAAAGTTTGTTCAGAGCCATCGATGTGTCTGCTTGGGGGTGAATATATACGGCTGTGATTATAATCGAAGAGAATTCCCTTGGTAGATATTGCAGTCGACATTTGATTGTGAGGAATTCTAAATCAGGTGAACAGAAGGACTTGAGTTCCTGTATGCTTTTGTGACCACACCACATCTCGTTAGCCATAAGGCATACGCCCCCGCCCCTCTTCTTACCAGAAAGATGTTTGTTTCTGTCGGCGCGATGCGTGGAGAAACCAGCTGGCTGCACCGACTCCGATAGCGTCTCTCCAGTGAGCCATGTTTCCGTGAAGCAAAGAACATTACAGTCTCTGATGTCAAGAGACTGGACATTGGAGAGAAGTATACTGGGGAGTGGTGCACGATGTGCCCGTCTCCGGAGTCTAACCAGAAGACCGCTACCTTTTACGAAGTCGTTTTTTGGGGTCGCCGGCTGGGATCCATTCCGTTGTCCTGGGTGAAAGGCAGAACACAGGATCCGCTTCGCGAAAGTCATATTCTTGGTCGTACTGATGGTGAGTTGACGCTGCTCTTATATTCAGTAGGTCTTCTCGACTGTATGTAATGAAACCTAAGATGACCTGGGGTACTAATGTAAGAAATAACACGTAAAAAAACAAAAAACTGCCTAGTTTCCTAGGAACGCCAAGCGAGGCGGCCACCTCTGTCGGCGCCGGAAGTACTGTTATTGTAACCAAACCAGATGTTCTGCCAGTGTATACGTTAGCCTGGAGCAGGTTACATTACTGTTGAATGCCACGCAGACAAGGCCTATTCAACTCCCTGTAGCTGCTGTAATCTTTAAGAGTTTCTGCAGCTCTGATCATCACTGCTATGAATCAAACAGTCAGTGAGTATACTATCAACTCCCTATCCAGACTCTATTTTCATCAAAGCCTTTGAGGTTTCTAGTTTTGCCTTACTCAACGCACATCAACCTGTAAGTGTCATTCAGCTGTCTCCACTCCTACATTCCTCTCCCCGGTGCTGTTCTCTTATTAAAACTGGGACGCTCCCATTCCTGAGGGTGTGTGTGGCTATTATTCAGTTTGAAAGTGGTATCAGCACTCTAAACTGCAATCAAATCAAATCACATGTATTTCTTTAGCCCTTCGTACATCAGCTGATATCTCAAAGTGCTGTACAGAAACCCAGCCTAAAACCCCAAACAGCAAGCAATGCAGGTGTTGAAGCACGTATAATTATCCCCAAGAAACAGCACCCTGTGGAAAGATGTGGGAAAGTTGTGTGTGTGTGTGTGAGGGGTGGCTGTGTGTGTATGTGAGTATGATGGGTGTATGTGAGTAAGAGGGGTGTGTGTGTGTAGGAGTGGTGTTTTTTTTTGTGTGTGTGTGTAGGAGCTGTGTGTGTGTAGGAGCTGTGTGTGTGTAGGAGCTGTGTGTGAGGAGTGTGTGTGTGTGTGTAGGAGCAGTGTGTGTGTGTATGAGTTGTGGCTGAGTGTGTAGGAACATTGTGTGAGGGAGCTGTGTATGTGGAGCTTTGTGTGTGTGTAGGAGCTTTGTGTGTGTGTGTGTGTGTAGGAGCAGTGTGTGTGTGTATGAGTTGTGGCTGAGTGTGTAGGAACATTGTGTGAGGGAGCTGTGTATGTAGGAGCTTTGTGTGTGTGTAGGAGCTTTGTGTGTGTGTGAGTGTGAATTTGTTCATAACTGACTTGCCTAGTTAAATAAAGGCAAAAAATATATATTGGTCAGTTTGTGCTGTAATCAGAAACACTGTCTTGCTGGCTGGAGGAAGTAGTGTTTATCCTGAGGAGAATCATTACAGTGTTATAAGTGACTGACTAACACTAGCAGCTGTGTAATGTCTGACCTGTTTGGTCCTTTTCTACTCACCAACAATGCATGCATTACTAAATGTTTGTTTGTGTGTGTGTCACAGTGTGAAGAGCGAGGAGAGGAGACACACTAGCGCTGACAGGCTTCTGTCCGTCTGTACACAGAAGTCTGCATCACGGATTAGCATACACATTTATTTATTTATTTACTTAGCTCTTCTTCCCTCTCTCACTCACTATCTTTATTCCTTATTTATTCGTGGGAGTTTTACGATAATTAGTTGGAGTCCAAGGGAACACAGTAATTGCGTCCTGGGGGAAAGGAGGATGGTGGGGGAGAAGAGGAGGACACAGTGTTTAGATAGAGGTCTGTTGGGTGTGTGGCAGACAGACAGACACACAGATGTGTCAGAGAATTCTGTAGGTTTACCAATAATTTGAGGAAGAAAAAGAGGTGGGAGAGAGAGAGAGGCAAGAGTGAGTGAGTAAGAGAAAGAGGTGGGAGAGAGTCAAACACAGATGGATGCAGATGAAAGGGAGTGATGTGAGAGGGTATTGGCAAAATGATGAACAGATTGAAAGATAGGAGGACAGAGGGAGAAATGAAATGAGAAGGTGATGAAAAAATCATCTTCCTTGAGGGGGACTTTAGCACGACCAATCAATCATTGTATTAATCTCAATCCTTACCTCATCTTTCCATGAATCTGATCTGTGACCCCCCCTCCCACTATCATACCCTCCCCTTCATCTGTCTATCTCTCTAACAAACGCCATCTCTCATCTGTTCCATATCCTTTTCTCTATCAGTATACCTTATTGGTCTATCCTTTCTGTCTGTCATTCTCTATCTCTATCAGTATACCTTATTGGTCTATCCTTTCTGTCTGTCATTCTCTATCTCTATCAGTATACCTTATTGGTCTATCCTTTCTGTCTGTCATTCTCTATCTCTATCAGTATACCTTATTGGTCTATCCTTTCTGTCTGTCATTCTCTATCTCTATCAGTATACCTTATTGGTCAATCCTTTCTGTCTGTCATTCTCTATCTCTATCAGTATACCTTATTGGTCTATCCTTTCTGTCTGTCATTCTCTATCTCTATCAGTATACCTTATTGGTCTATCCTTTCTGTCTGTCATTCTCTATCTCTATCAGTATACCTTATTGGTCTATCCTTTCTGTCTGTCATTCTCTATCTCTATCAGTATACCTTATTGGTCTATCCTTTCTGTCTGTCATTCTCTATCTCTATCAGTATACCTTATTGGTCTATCCTTTCTGTCTGTCATTCTCTATATCTATCAGTATACCTTATTGGTCAATCCTTTCTGTCTGTCATTCTCTATCAGTATACCTTATTGGTCTATCCTTTCTGTCTTTCATTCTCTATCTCTATCAGTATACCTTATTGGTCAATCCTTTCTGTCTGTCATTCTCTATCTCTATCAGTATACCTTATTGGTCAATCCTTTCTGTCTTTCATTCTCTATCTCTATCAGTATACCTTATTGGTCAATCCTTTCTGTCTGTCATTCTCTATCTCTATCAGTATACCTTATTGGTCTATCCTTTCTGTCTGTCATTCTCTATCTCTATCAGTATACCTTATTGGTCTATCCTTTCTGTCTGTCATTCTCTATCTCTATTAGTATACCTTATTGGTCTATCCTTTCTGTCTGTCATTCTCTATCTCTATCAGTATACCTTATTGGTCAATCCTTTCTGTCTGTCATTCTCTATCTCTATCAGTATACCTTATTGGTCTATCCTTTCTGTCTGTCATTCTCTATCTCTATCAGTATACCTTATTGGTCTATCCTTTCTGTCTGTCATTCTCTATCTCTATCAGTATACCTTATTGGTCAATCCTTTCTGTCTGTCATTCTCTATCTCTATCAGTATACCTTATTGGTCTATCCTTTCTGTCTGTCATTCTCTATCTCTATCAGTATACCTTATTGTCTGTCATATCCTATTATACTTTTGTCTGTCTGTCATTCTCATCTCTATCAGTATACCTTATTGGTCAATCCTTTCTGTCTGTCATTCTCTATCTATACCTTATTGGTCAATACATTCTCTATCAGTATACCTTATTGGTCTATCCTTTCTGTCTGTCATTCTCTATATCTATCAGTATACCTTATTGGTCAATCCTTTCTGTCTGTCATTCTCTATCAGTATACCTTATTGGTCAATCCTTTCTGTCTGTCATTCTCTATCCCTTTCACTGTCTGTCCTATCTGTGCTCTCATGCCACTGCAGAACACTGATGGGCTGTTCTGTACTGGACTGTTCTGTACTCTACATGTATAAAGTGTAGCTGGACTGTTCTGTACCTACATTTATAAAGTGGAGCTGGACTGTTCTGTACCTACATTTATAAAGTGTAGCTGGACTGTTCTGTACCTACATTTATAAAGTGGAGCTGGACTGTTCTGTACCTACATTTATAAAGTGGAGCTGGACTGTTCTGTACCTACATTTATAAAGTGGAGCTGGACTGTTCTGTACCTACATTCATAAAGTGTAGCTGGACTGTTCTGTACCTACATTTATAAAGTGGAGCTGGACTGTTCTGTACCTACATTTATAAAGTGGAGCTGGACTGTTCTGTACTCTACATTCATAAAGTGGAGCTGGACTGTTCTGTACTCTACATTTATAAAGTGGAGCTGGACTGTTCTGTACCTACATTCATAAAGTGTAGCTGGACTGTTCTGTACTCTACATTTATAAAGTGGAGCTGGACTGTTCTGTACCTACATTTATAAAGTGGAGCTGGACTGTTCTGTACCTACATTTATAAAGTGGAGCTGGACTGTTCTGTACTCTACATTTATAAAGTGGAGCTGGACTGTTCTGTACTCTACATTTATAAAGTGGAGCTGGACTGTTCTGTACCTACATTCATAAAGTGTAGCTGGACTGTTCTGTACCTACATTTATAAAGTAAAGTTTATAAAGTGGAGCTGGACTGTTCTGTACTCTACATTCATAAAGTGGAGCTGGACTGTTCTGTACTCTACATTTATAAAGTGGAGCTGGACTGTTCTGTACTCTAAAGTGGAGCATTTATAAAGTGGAGCTGGACTGTTCTGTACTCTACATTCATAAAGTGGAGCTGGACTGTTCTGTACCTACATTCATAAAGTGGAGCTGGACTGTTCTGTACCTACATTTATAAAGTGGAGCTGGACTGTTCTGTACCTACATTTATAAAGTGTATTGTTCTGTACCTACATTTATAAAGTGGAGCTGGACTGTTCTGTACCTACATTTATAAAGTGGAGCTGGACTGTTCTGTACCTACATTCATAAAGTGGAGCTGGACTGTTCTGTACCTACATTTATAAAGTGGAGCTGGACTGTTCTGTACTCTACATTTATAAAGTGGAGCTGGACTGTTCTGTACTCTACATTCATAAAGTGGAGCTGGACTGTTCTGTACTCTACATTTATAAAGTGGAGCTGGACTGTTCTGTACTCTACATTTATAAAGTGGAGCTGGACTGTTCTGTACTCTACATTCATAAAGTGGAGCTGGACTGTTCTGTACCTACATTTATAAAGTGGAGCTGGACTGTTCTGTACCTACATTCATAAAGTGGAGCTGGACTGTTCTGTACTCATTTCTGTACTGGATTTCTGTACTCTACATTCATAAAGTGGAGCTGGACTGTTCTGTACCTACATTCATAAAGTGGAGCTGGACTGTTCTGTACTCTACATGTTATAATTTAGTGGAGCTGGACTGTTCTGTACTCTACATTTATAAAGTGGAGCTGGACTGTTCTGTACTCTACATTCATAAAGTGGAGCTGGACTGTTCTGTACTCTACATTTATAAAGTGGAGCTGGACTGTTCTGTACTCTACATTTATAAAGTGGAGCTGGACTGTTCTGTACTGTTCTGTACTCTACATTCATAAAGTGGAGCTGGACTGTTCTGTACTCTACATTCATAAAGTGGAGCTGGACTGTTCTGTACTCTACATTTATAAAGTGGAGCTGGACTGTTCTGTACTCTACATTCATAAAGTGGAGCTGGACTGTTCTGTACTCTACATGTTCTGTATAAAGTGGAGCTGGACTGTTCTGTACCTACATTTATAAAGTGGAGCTGGACTGTTCTGTACTCTACATTTATAAAGTGGAGCTGGACTGTTCTGTACTCTACATTTATAAAGTGGAGCTGGACTGTTCTGTACTCTACATTCATAAAGTGGAGCTGGACTGTTCTGTACTCTACATTTATAAAGTGGAGCTGGACTGTTCTGTACTCTACATTTATAAAGTGGAGCTGGACTGTTCTGTACTCTACATTCATAAAGTGGAGCTGGACTGTTCTGTACTCTACATTTATAAAGTGGAGCTGGACTGTTCTGTACCCTACATTTATAAAGTGGAGCTGGACTGTTCTGTACTCTACATTTATAAAGTGGAGCTGGACTGTTCTGTACCCTACATTTATAAAGTGGAGCTGGACTGTTCTGTACTCTACATTTATAAAGTGGAGCTGGACTGTTCTGTACTCTACATTTATAAAGTGGAGCTGGACTGTTCTGTACTCTACATTCATAAAGTGGAGCTGGACTGTTCTGTACTCTACATTCATAAAGTGGAGCTGGACTGTTCTGTACTCTACATTTATAAAGTGGAGCTGGACTGTTCTGTACTCTACATTCATAAAGTGGAGCTGGACTGTTCTGTACTCTACATTCATAAAGTGGAGCTGGACTGTTCTGTACTCTACATTCATAAAGTGGAGCTGGACTGTTCTGTACTCTACATTCATAAAGTGGAGCTGGACTGTTCTGTACCTACATTCTTAAAGTGGAGCTGGACTGTTCTGTACTCTACATTTATAAAGTGGAGCTGGACTGTTCTGTACTCTACATTCATAAAGTGGAGCTGGACTGTTCTGTACTCTACATTCATAAAGTAGAGCTGGACTGTTCTGTACCCTACATTTATAAAGTGGAGCTGGACTGTTCTGTACTCTACATTTATAAAGTGGAGCTGGACTGTTCTGTACTCTACATTCATAAAGTGGAGCTGGACTGTTCTGTACTCTACATTCATAAAGTGGAGCTGGACTGTTCTGTACTCTACATTCATAAAGTGGAGCTGGACTGTTCTGTACTCTACATTTATAAAGTGGAGCTGGACTGTTCTGTACTCTACATTCATAAAGTGGACATTCATAAAGTGGAGCTGGACTGTTCTGTACTCTACATTCATAAAGTGGAGCTGGACTGTTCTGTACTCTACATGGTGGAGCTGGACTGTTCTGTACTCTACATTCATAAAGTGGAGCTGGACTGTTCTGTACTCTACATTTATAAAGTGGAGCTGGACTGTTCTGTACTCTACATTTATAAAGTGGAGCTGGACTGTTCTGTACCTACATTCATAAAGTGGAGCTGGACTGTTCTGTACTCTACATTCATAAAGTGGAGCTGGACTGTTCTGTACTCTACATTCATAAAGTGGAGCTGGACTGTTCTGTACTCTACATTCATAAAGTGGAGCTGGACTGTTCTGTACTCTACATTCATAAAGTGGAGCTGGACTGTTCTGTACTCTACATTTATAAAAAGTGGAGCTGGACTGTTCTGTACTCTACATTCATAAAGTGGAGCTGGACTGTTCTGTACTCTACATTTATAAAGTGGAGCTGGTTCTGTACTGTTCTATACTCTACATACTGTACATTTATAAAGTGGAGCTGGACTGTTCTGTACTCTACATTTATAAAGTGGAGCTGGACTGTTCTGTACTCTACATTTATAAAGTGGAGCTGGACTGTTCTGTACTCTACATTCATAAAGTGGAGCTGGACTGTTCTGTACTCTACATTCATAAAGTGGAGCTGGACTGTTCTGTACTCTACATTTATAAAGTGGAGCTGGACTGTTCTGTACTCTACATTCATAAAGTGGAGCTGGACTGTTCTGTACTCTACATTCATAAAGTGGAGCTGGACTGTTCTGTACTCTACATTCATAAAGTGGAGCTGGACTGTTCTGTACTCTACATTTATAAAGTGGAGCTGGACTGTTCTGTACTCTACATTCATAAAGTGGAGCTGGACTGTTCTGTACTCTACATTCATAAAGTGGAGCTGGACTGTTCTGTACTCTACATTCATAAAGTGGAGCTGGACTGTTCTGTACTCTACATTCATAAAGTGGAGCTGGACTGTTCTGTACTCTACATTCATAAAGTGGAGCTGGACTGTTCTGTACTCTACATTTATAAAGTGGAGCTGGACTGTTCTGTACTCTACATTCATAAAGTGGAGCTGGACTGTTCTGTACTCTACATTCATAAAGTGAAGCTGGACTGTTCTGTACTCTACATTCATAAAGTGGAGCTGGACTGTTCTGTACTCTACATTTATAAAGTGGAGCTGGACTGTTCTGTACTCTACATTCATAAAGTGGAGCTGGACTGTTCTGTACTCTACATTCATAAAGTGGAGCTGGACTGTTCTGTACTCTACATTCATAAAGTGGAGCTGGACTGTTCTGTACTCTACATTTATAAAGTGGAGCTGGACTGTTCTGTACTCTACATTTATAAAGTGGAGCTGGACTGTTCTGTACTCTACATTTATAAAGTGGAGCTGGACTGTTCTGTACTCTACATTTATAAAGTGGAGCTGGACTGTTCTGTACTCTACATTGTTAGTCGTGTGTGTGTGTGTGTGTCCCGATGAGGTCATTCACGTGCACGTCTGTAAATGTATTTTAATGATTTATTTTCCATTCTTTACCTTTCTCATTTCATCTCAATCTCTGTCTTCAGTCTGTATAATTGTGTTATATCATGAGAACATGCCTTACAGTAGCCAGTCTGTCTCTCTCTCTCCTCCCTCCCCCTGTTTCTATTTTAAATCATTGAAATGGCCTAGCCCCTTCCTCTCTTTCCCTGTCCCCCTCTTCCTCTCTCTGTTGGTCCCAATCCCTGCCTCCCTCGCTCTCCGTGCCGAGGGTTTGTCCGTTTTCATAAAGCTAGCTCTGTCTTACTCTCTCTAGCTTTTAAAATGTCAACTGGGAACCATAGAGGGAGACAGTGCTGGTTAGTGACGCACACACTGAGTCCCCCCCACTCTCCTACACACCCACACATACTGTGTGTAATAACTGGATAGACATCCAATTTCTGCCTATTTGACATGCCACATGTGTCCTCTATGGTAATAAAGGACAGGACAATTCTGTTTTCGCTGCATACACAGTTATCTCTTCCGTGCTGCGAATTGATCTTAAATACTTCTGGATAATATCACAACATAACAGACAGTTCTATATAGGAACAATTTCGGTCTCTAATTCATCGTTTATCTTCCGTTTGGCTGTGGGAGGATGTGGAGATGGGAAGCGACTTGGTGATATTGTTTATTCTGGCATGTAATTTGTCAGTGGTGAAGCAAATAAGGAATGCTAATCGTGTTTGTGGCAGAATTCACTTAATTTAAACCGCCATCCATCGCTTCTGTGTTTCATTAACCAGTTCAAATCTTTTCCAAAACGTCAAATTTTGATGAATTAAATTTCACAGTTACTTGAGGACATCTTCCCAGACTGCTGTGTCTTAATTTCTGCTCTCAATGTAAAGAGCTTTGTCATTGACATCTGTAAATGAAAAGCACTCTTCAAATGTAATTTATTATTATTATTATTATTATTATTATTATTATGGAGATGATATGTAAATGTCTTAACTCCATCTGCTGAGGAGGGAGAGGCTGGCTGTTTAGTAGCAGCTGTGTTCGTGGGGTTATAGAGAAATGAATGGACAGCTCTTTGTCTAAAGAAAGTCATTGAACAACAGTCACAGGAAGTAAGAGTGAAGTGATAGAAAGCTGGGAAATAAATGAAAAATGGAATTGATTTTTTTTTTAGCTTTACTGGGGAAATGGAGAGAAGAAGGAGGAGAGAGGGGAAGAGTGTTATTTATAGTGAGTGTTTTGAAATCAGCGGTTTGGAATCAGGTGGGACCAAGAGGGGGAATGGGAGAATGATGCGGTGAGTGGCAGACAGAGGTAGGACTGAGCCATATGATCTAAAAATGATATCTACATTTGTTTTTCTTAATTGTGGGCGATTCATGATATATATACAGTATATAGAGATTTTTTTTATTGTCTCTAAACAGGGTTTGTTGTACAATTAAAGTCAAATACACTGCATTTCAAACAGTTAGCAATAATCTAATGAATTCAGGACTTCCTTCGCCGACAGAGATGGCCGCCTCGCTTCGCGTTCTTAGGAAACTATGCAGTATTTCGTTTTTTTTACATTGTTATTTCTTACATTGTTACCCCAGGAAATCTTAGGTTTTATTACATACAGTCGGGAGGAACTATTGGATATAAGAGCAACTTCAACTCAACAACATTACGACCAGTAATACGACTTTTCCGAAGTGGATCCTCTGTTTGGTTCACCACCCAGGACAAAGGATCGGATCCCAGCCGGCGACCCAAAACAACGGCGCCGCAGAAGGGGCAGACGGAGCGGTCTTCTGGTCAGGCTCCGTAGACGGGCACATCGCGCACCGCTCCCGAGCATACTACTCGCTAATGTCCAGTCTCTTGACAACAAGGTAGACGAAATCTGAGCAAGGGTAGCATTCCAGAGAGACATCAGAGACTGTAACGTTCTTTGTTTCACGGAAACATGGCTCACTCGGGATCAGAGTCGGTACAGCCACCTGGTTTCTTCACGCATTGCGCCGACAGAAACAAACATCTCTCTGGTAAGAAGAAGGGCGGGGAGGTATGCCTTGTGATTAACGAGACGTGGTGTGATCATAACAACATACAGGAACTCAAGTCATTTTGTTCATCTGACCTAGAATTCCTTACAATCAAATGCCGACCACATTATCTACCAAGAGAATTCTCTTCGATCATAATCACAGTTGTGTATTTCCTCCCCCCCAAGCAGACACATCGCCGGCCCTGAAATAACTTAATTTGACTCTATGTAAACTGGAAACCACATATCCTGAGGCTGCATTTATTGTAGCTGGGGATTTTTACAAGGCTGATCTGAAAACAAGGCTCCCTCTAATTTTATCAGCATATCAAATGCACGACACAGGTTGACAAAACCCTGGATCATTGTTATTCTAACTTCCGCGATGCAATAAGAGCCCCCCCCGCCCTCCTTTCGGAAAATCTGACCACGACTCCTCTAGATAGAAACTAAAACAGGAAGTGCCAGTGCTCAGGTCTGTTCAACGCTGGTCCGACCAATCGGATTCCACGCTTCAAGATTGCTTTGATCACGTGGACTGGGACATGTTCTGCATAGTGTCAGACAATAACATTGATGAATATGCTGATTCGGTGAGCGAGTTTATTAGCAAGTGCATCGGTAATGCTGTACCCACAGCATCTATTAAAACATTCCCCAACCAGAAACCGTGGATTGATGGCAGCATTCGCCCAAAACTGAAACCACTGCGTTGAACCAGGGCAAGGTGTCCGGAAACATGACAGAATACAAACAGTGTAGCTATTCCCTCTGCTTACCGCCCCAATAGGTCCACAGATGACGCAATCACACGGCACACTGACCTAACCCACCTGGACAAGAGGAATACCTATGTAAGAATGCTGTTCATCAACTACAGCTCAGCATTTTACACCATAGTACCCTCCAAACTCATCATTAAGCTCAAGACCCTGGGTCTCGACCCCGCCCTATGCAACTGGTTCCTGGACTTCCTGACGGGCCACCCCCAGGTGGTGAGGGTAGGAAACAACATCTCCACCCCGCTGTTCCTCAAGACTGGGGCCCCACAAGGGTGCGTTCTCAGCCCTCTCCTGTACTCCCTGTTCACTCATGACTGCGTGGCCATTCACGCTTCCAACTCAATCATCAAGTTTGCAGAGACACTACAGTGTCACGCCCTGACCTTAGAGATCATTTTTATTCTCTATTTTGGTTAGGTCAGGGTGTGACTAGGGTGGGTACTCAAGGCCTGGTATGGTGCCCAATCAGAGGCAGCTGTGTATCGTTGTCTCTGATTGGGGATCATATTTAGGCAGCCTTTTTTCCACCTGTTTTGTGTGGGATCTTGTTTTTGCGTAGCTGCCTGTGAGCAGCCCAGAACTTCACATTTCGTTTTCTTCTGTATGGTTTTTGCTGAGTTTCATATTTATTAAACATGTGGAACTATAAGTACGCTGCGCCTTGGTCCACTCATTCAGACGATCGTGACATACAGTGGTAGGCTTGATTACCAACAACGACGATACGGCCTACAGGGAGGAGGTGAGGGCCCTCGGAGTGTGGTGTCAGGAAAATAACCTCACACTCAATGTCAACAAAACAAAGGAGATGACCGTGGACTTCAGGAAACAGCAGAGGGAGCACCCCCCTATCCACATCGATGGGACAGTAGTGGAGAAGGTGGAAAGTTAAGTTCCTTGGCATACACATCACAGACAAACTGATATGATCCATCCACACAGACAGCGTAGTGAAGAAGGTGCAGCAGCGCCTCTTCAACCTCAGGAGGCTGAAGAAATTCGGTTTGTCACCAAAAACACTCAAATTTTTACAGATGCACAATCGAGAGCATCCTGTCGGGCTGTATCACCGCCTGGTACGGCAACTGCTCCGCTCACAACCGTAAGGCTCTTCAGAGGGTAGTGAGGTCTGCACAACGTATCACCGGGGGCAAACTACCTGCCCTTCAGGACACCTACACCACCCGATGTCACAGGAAGGCCAAAAAGATCATCAAGGACAACAACCACCCGAGCCACTGCCTGTTCACCCCGCTATCATCCAGAAGGCGAGGTCAGTACAGGTGCATCAACGCTGGGACCGAGAGACAGAAGCTGTTTTTCAATCTCAAGGCCACCAGACTGTTAAAGAGCCATCACTAACATTGAGTGGCTGCTGCCAACATACTGACTCATCTCTAGCCACTTTAATAATGAAAAAATGTATGTAATAAATGTATCACTAGCCATTTTAAACAATGCAACTTTATATAATGTTTTCATACCCTACATTACTCATCTCATATGTATATACTGTACTCTATACCATCTACTGCATCTTGCCTATGCCATTCAGCCATCGCTCATCCATATATATTTTTATGTACATATTCTTATTCATTCCTTTACAATTGTGTGTATATGGTAGTTGTTGTGAAATTGTTTATATTACTTGTTAGATATTACTGCATGGTCAGAACTAGAAGCAGAAGCATTTCGCTACACTCGCATTAACATCTGCTAACCATGTGTATGTGACAAATATAATTTGATTTGATTATACCTAGGTTAAAGATAAGCCTTCCACAACCATAAGATCCACTAATAATTCAATGATTTTAATATTTTTTGCAATAATCACTGATCTGGCTTTCAAGTTTGTCTATGAAAATCCCTTTTTGATACAAACATAACCAGAACCATGCATAATGCTAATTCACTAATAATGACTAAGTTCTCGGAGCAGGCATTATAGATATTGAACACAGGTCTCATAAACAATCTGTCAAGCACAATCCCACGTACTATTGAGTAGCCAGCTAATCTTTATATTTCAAGTTCATCCAACTTGGATCCATTTGCTAAGTAACAAGGTAGAACAATTGACGTGTTATGAACACACCTTTCTGTCCATCTCCATCTCTGTCCATCTCCATCTCTGTCCATCTCCAACTGTTTGAACAGCCTATCCACTTTGTTCAGAGGTTGAAATCATATGGCCTACCATATTTCTCAGAATGAGAACGAGTTGCCAATTCCTTATATAATTGTGTTTTATGCTTATTGCGCATTTATAAAACATGGACTAGACAACTAGTATAACAGTCTTTGGCTAAAATGCTGCTAGTGTTATGTTCATTGATACTCCTGTTTCAGTAGAGTCTGCTCTAAATGATATAGTTAGAAAGGTTAACTCCTATATTACAGTAAAACAATGTCTCAATGTATTTCAGTCTCCATATGACCCATTCTGTTGGACCAAACCTCAAATGCAAATAGCGAGTTGAAACCGCTTGTCAGAGGAAGCAGTGATCTCTCATCTTTGTTGTTGTGAGTAGCGGGGGTGGGACTTGATGTAAGGGGGAGGAGCTGGGTGTGTGGGGGAGGGGCTTGATGTTCATGTGTAAATGGGAAGATGCACATTCTCAGCAGAAGAAGCAAAGGAGATGAGACCAAAAAGACAACATGATGAGAACAAGAGTGAGAGAGGAAAAGAGGGAGGGAGGGGTTGATAGGGGGGTTGGAAGTCTAGCTGGGGGTTGAACAGCCTGAAGCCAGGGGGTGAGAACAGTTGAGGACTGAAGAGAAAGCATGCTGGACAGGGTCACACCAGTCCCTCTGTTGTCAAAGTCAAATGCCGCTGGTCGCTCTGACAACATGCAAATGAGATGCAGATGAGCGGAACCTTGGGAGGAGGGCTGGTTGTCAGGGTGACGTTGTCATGGCGACCCCCCGTGATGCGAAACTGAAGAACACAAGTGGAGGGGGGAGGGGAGTGGAGAGCGAGGGAGATGGAAAGAGTGATATTAGAAAAAGGGATGAAGGAGGACGAGCGATTGGACGATGGGGATGGTGAATGATATAATAGACCATAGGCTTTGACAGAGATACAACAGTGTGTAGGTTGATAGTAGAAGAAGGGAAAGTAAGGGAAGGATATAGCAACAAAACATCATGACAGAATGATAAGGCAGTGACTAGCGAGTGTTGTTTTATACCTACATGATTGACAGACTGAGGAGAGAGATTATAGAATGGAAAGCAAGAAGGAACATAGGAATGTTGGGGGAGGACAGAGTGGAGATAGAGAGAGAAATAGAGAGAGGGATGTTTGGGGAGAATGGAGTGGTGATAGAGAGAAAGAGAGAGGGATGTTTGGGGGAGGAGGGAGTGGTGATAGAAAGAGAGAGGGATGTTTGGGGGAGGAGGGAGTGGTGATAAAGAGAGAGGGATGTTTGGGGAGGATGGAGTGGTGATAAAGAGAGAGAGGGATGTTTGGGGAGGATGGAGTAGTGATAAAGAGAGAGAGGGATGTTTGGGGGAGGATGGAGTGGTGATAGAGAGAGAAAGAGAGAGGGATGTTTGGGGGAGGATGGAGTGGTGATAAAAAGAGAGAGGGATGTTTGGGGGAGGATGGAGTGGTGATAAAGAGAGAGAGGGATGTTTGGGGGAGGATGGAGTGGTGATAGAGAGAGGGATGTTTGGGGGAGGATGGAGTGGTGATAAAGAGAGAGAGGGATGTTTGTCATGATGCTTCGATGTAGAGGTAACTGCCAAAATAAAGGAAACACTTTAGTAAATGAGGGATACAAAGTATATATACAAAAGTATGTGGACACCCCTTCAAATTAAATCAAATCAAATTTTATTTGTCACATACACATGGTTAGCAGATGTTAATGCGAGTGTAGCGAAATGCTTGTGCTTCTAGTTCCGACAATGCAGTAATAACGAACAAGTAATCTAACTAACAATTCCAAAAAAACTACTGTCTTATACACAGTGTAAGGGGATAAAGAATATGTACATAAGGATATATGAATGAGTGATGGTACAGAGCAGCATAGGCAAGATACAGTAGATGATATCGAGTACAGTATATACATATGAGATGAGTATGTAAACCAAGTGGCATAGTTAGTGGCTAGTGATACATGTATTACATAAGGATGCAGTCGATGATATAGAGTACAGTATCTACGTATGCATATGAGATGAATAATGTAGGGTAAGTAACATTATATAAGGTAGCATTGTTTAAAGTGGCTAGTGATATATTTACATCATTTCCCATCAATTCCCATTATTAAAGTGGCTGGAGTAGAGTCAGTGTCATTGACAGTGTGTTGGCAGTAGCCACTCAATGTTAGTGGTGGCTGTTTAACAGTCTGATGGCCTTGAGATAGAAGCTGTTTTTCAGTCTCTCGGTCCCAGCTTTGATGCACCTGTACTGACCTCGCCTTCTGGATGACAGCGGGGTGAACAGGCAGTGGCTTGGGTGGTTGATGTCCTTGATGATCTTTATGGCCTTCCTGTAGCATCGGGTGGTGTAGGTGTCCTGGAGGGCAGGTAGTTTGCCCCCGGTGATGTGTTGTGCAGACCTCACTACCCTCTGGAGAGCCTTACGGTTGAGGGCGGTGCAGTTGCCATACCAGGCGGTGATACAGCCCGCCAGGATGCTCTCGATTGTGCATCTGTAGAAGTTTGTGAGTGCTTTTGGTGACAAGCCGAATTTCTTCAGCCTCCTGAGGTTGAAGAGGCGCTGCTGCGCCTTCCTCACGATGCTGTCTGTGTGAGTGGACCAATTCAGTTTGTCTGTGATGTGTATGCCGAGGAACTTAAAACTTGCTACCCTCTCCACTACTGTTCCATCGATGTGGATGGGGGGTGTTCCCTCTGCTGTTTCCTGAAGTCCACAATCATCTCCTTAGTTTTGTTGACGTTGAGTGTGAGGTTATTTTCCTGACACCACACTCCGAGGGCCCTCACCTCCTCCCTGTAGGCCGTCTCGTCGTTGTTGGTAATCAAGCCTACCACTGTTGTGTCGTCCGCAAACTTGATGATTGAGTTGGAGGCGTGCATGGCCACACAGTCGTGGGTGAACAGGGAGTACAGGAGAGGGCTCAGAACGCACCCTTGTGGGGCCCCAGTGTTGAGGATCAGCGGGGAGGAGATGTTGTTGCCTACCCTCACCACCTGGGGGCGGCCCGTCAGGAAGTCCAGAACCCAGTTGCACAGGGCGGGGTCGAGACCCAGGGTCTCGAGCTTGATGACGAGCTTGGAGGGTACTATGGTGTTGAATGCCGAGCTGTAGTCGATGAACAGCATTCTCACATAGGTATTCCTCTTGTCCAGATGGGTTAGGGCAGTGTGCAGTGTGGTTGAGATTGCATCGTCTGTGGACCTATTTGGGCGGTAAGCAAATTGGAGTGGGTCTAGGGTGTCAGGTAGGGTGGAGGTGATATGGTCCTTGACTAGTCTCTCAAAGCACTTCATGATGACGGATGTGAGTGCTACGGGGCGGTAGTCGTTTAGCTCAGTTACCTTAGCTTTCTTGGGAACAGGAACAATGGTGGCCCTCTTGCAGCATGTGGGAACAGCAGACTGGTATAGGGATTGATTGAATATGTCCGTAAACACAGCCAGCTGGTCTGCGCAGCCAGCTGGTCTGCGCATGCTCTGAGGGCGCGGCTGGGGATGCCGTCTGGGCCTGCAGCCTTGCGAGGGTTAACACGTTTAAATGTTTTACTCACTTCGGCTGCAGTGAAGGAGAGACCGCATGTTTTAGTTGCAGGCCATGTCAGTGGCACTGTATTGTCCTCAAAGCGGGCAAAAAAGTTATTTAGTCTACCTAGGAGCAAGACATCCTGGTCCGTGACTGGGCTGGGTTTCTTCCTGTAGTCCGTGATTGACTGTAGACCCTGCCACATGCCTCTTGTGTCTGAGCCGTTGAATTGTGATTCTACTTTGTCTCTGTACTGGCGCTTAGCTTGTTTGATAGCCTTGCGGAGGGAATAGCTGCACTGTTTGTATTCAGTCATGTTACCAGACACCTTGCCCTGATTAAAAGCAGTGGTTCGTGCCTTCAGTTTCACACGAATGCTGCCATCAATCCAAGGTTTCTGGTTAGGGAATGTTTTAATCATTGCTATGGGAACGACATCTTCAACGCACGTTCTAATGAACTCGCACACCGAATCAGCGTATTCGTCAATGTTGTTGTCTGACGCAATACGAAACATCTCCCAGTCCACGTGATGGAAGCAGTCTTGGAGTGTGGAGTCAGCTTGGTCGGACCAGCGTTGGACAGACCTCAGCGTGGGAGCCTCTTGTTTTAGTTTCTGTCTGTAGGCAGGGATCAACAAAATGGAGTCGTGGTCAGCTTTTCCGAAAGGGGGCGGGGCAGGGCCTTATATGCGTCGCGGAAGTTAGAGTAACAATGATCCAGGGTCTTTCCACCCCTGGTTGCGCAATCGATATGCTGATAAAATTTAGGGAGTCTTGTTTTCAGATTAGCCTTGTTAAAATCCCCAGCTACAATGAATGCAGCCTCCGGATAAATCGTTTCCAGTTTGCAGAGAGTTAAATAAAGTTCGTTCAGAGCCATCAATGTGTCTGCTTGGGGGAGGGATATATACGGCTGTGATTATAATCGAAGAGAATTCTCTTGGTAGATAATGCGGTCTACATTTGATTGTGAGGAATTCTAAATCAGGTGAACAGAAGGATTTGAGTTCCTGTATGTTTCTGTCATCACACCATGTCACGTTAGTCATAAGGCATATGCCCCCGCCCCTCTTCTTACCAGAAAGATGTTCATTTCTGTCGGCGCGATGCGTGGAGAAACCCGCTGGCTGCACCGCTTCGGATAGCGTCTCTCCGGTTAGCCATGTTTCCGTGAAGCAGAGAACATTGCAGTCTCTGATGTCCCTCTGGAATGCTACCCTTGCTCGGATTTCATCAACCTTGTTGTCAAGAGACTGGACATTGGCGAGAAGAATGCTAGGGAGTGGTGCACGATGTGCCCGTCTCCGGAGTCTGACCAGAAGACCGCTTCGTTTCCCTCTTTTTCTGAGTCGTTTTTTTGGGTCGCTGCATGTAATCCACTCCGTTACACTGGTTGTAAGGCAGAACACAGGATCCGCATCGCGAAAAACATATTCTTGGTCGTACTGATGGTGAGTTGACGCTGATCTTATATTCAGTAGTTCTTCTCGGCTGTATGTAATGAAACCTAAGATGACCTGGGGTACTAGTGTAAGAAATAACACGTAAAAAAAACAAAAAACTGCATAGTTTCCTAGGAACACGAAGCGAGGCGGCCATCTCTGTCGGCGCCGGAAGTAGTGGATTCGGTTGACCGGTGTATATAATCAAGCACACAGCCATGCAGTAGAATGGCCTTACTGCAGTAGAATGGCCTTACTGAAGAGCTCAGTGACTTTCAACGTGGCACCGTCACCGGATACCACCTTTCCAACTGTAAGTACTGTTATTGTGAAGTGGAAACATCTAGGAGCAACAGCGGCTTAGGGACCACCAAGTGCTGGAGCACGTAGTGTGTAAAAATCGTCTGTCCTCGGTTGCAACACTCACTACCGAGTTCCAAACTGCCTCTGGAAGCAACATCAGCATAAGAACTGTTCATTGGGAGCTTAATGAAATGTGTTTCCATGGCCGAGCAGCCACACACAAGCCTCGGCTGAAGTGGTGTAAAGCTCCTCGCTATTGGACCCTGGAGTAGTGGAAATGCGTTCTCTGGAGTGATGAATCACATTTCACCATCTGGTGAATAAACCCTGATGATTCTGGGTTTAGCAGATGCCAGGAGAGTGCTACCTGCCAAAATGCATAGTGCCAACTTTAAAGTTTGGTGGAGGAGGAATAATGGTCTGGGGCTGTTTTTCATAGTTCGGGCTAGGCCCTTAGTTCCAGTGAAGGGAAATCTTAATGCTACAGCACACAATGACATTCTAGATGATTCTGTGCATCCAACTTTGTGGCACCAGTTTGGGGTAGGCCCTTTCCTGTTTCAGCATGACAATGCTGCCATGCACAAAGCAAGGTCCATACAGAAATGGTTTGTCGAAATTGGTGTGGAAGAACTTGACTGGCCTGCACAGAGCTCTGACCTAAGTCCCATTGAACACATTTGGGATGAATTGGAACTAAACTAGCCAGGACTAATTGCACAACATCAGTGCCCGACCTCACTGTTCCAACATCTAGTGGAAAGCCTTCCCATAAGAGTGGAGGTTTTTATAGCAGCAAAGGGGGGACCAGCTCCATATTAATGCCCATGATTTTGGAATGAGATGTCCACATACTTTTGGTCATGTAGTGTATAGTGAAGGTAGGTACATCCACACAGGTGTGGCCAGGGTAGCCTAGTGGTTAGAGCGTTGGACTAGTAGCCGGAAGGTTGCAAGTTCAAACCCTCGAGCTGACAAGGTACAAATCTGTCGTTCTGCCCCTGAACAGGCAGTTAACCCACTGTTCCTAGGCCGTCATTGAAAATAAGAATTAGTTCTTAACTGACTTGCCTGGTTAAATAAAGGTCAAATTAAAATAAAATAAAATAAGAAATGAACATCCCATCATGCTTAGGGTCATGTATAAAAAATGCCTACTTTATAATTTGTGTGTGTGTGTGTGTGTGTGTGTGTGTGTGTGTGTGTGTGTGTGTGTGTGTGTGTGTGTGTGTGTGTGTGTGTGTGTGTGTGTGTGTGTGTGTGTGTGTGTGTGTGTGTGTGTGTGTGTGTGTGTGTGTGTGTGTGTGTGTGTGTGTGTGTGTGTGTATCAGCCCCTTTCATCAAAAAAGCTCCTCTCTGTCCTTCACCCCTCTTCTCCTCCATTTAGCATCCTCCTCTCGTCTACTCTGGAGCTCCATGACCTTCCGTCATCCCTTTCTCCATCTTTCACACTAGCTTTATTCCCCTTCTCATTCTGTGAGTGAGTAGAGGCGGGAGATGAGAGAGAGAGAGAACAGGTAGGAAGATAAGGAAGGGGAGAGTAGACAGAAGGGAGAATAAGATGGATAGTGAGAGATGATGAAGGAGAGGAAAGAGAAGCAGAGGGGGAGAGATGAGAAAGATCAACACAGAGTTAGAGTGAAAAGAAGAAACTGAACAGGAGGAAGTGAGATGAGAGAGGAAGCACAGAGATGACATGTAGAAAGTAAGGGATGGGGTAAAGAGAGTGATGAGGTAGGAGAGGAGAGTGATGAGATAGGGGAGCAGTGGAGCTGTGCGGGGCTGTAGAGCGAGGGAGAGGCAAAAGCGGTGGTCCCTGTTTTACAAATTGCAGTTTGAGACAAGAGAAGAGAGGGATGAGTGGAGGAGTGCGGCCAGCTCCAGATTGCTCACAGCAAGAAATGTTCTCTAGCCACTCCAAATGCAGCGTCAAACACACACACTCGACACACTTCAAAACATCAGACGCACACACTCTTATCTTGGTTCCAGTGTAATGACTGTAGGTGAAGGCATCATAAAATACCCATCTCTAGAGCCATCTCATCCCCACCTGCTGTCTGTCTCCTCTTTATCAGGTCTCAGCCTCAAACACACTATAACCATCACCATCACCCCTATAACAGACATCAGAACACCATTACCCCACCTCCACTCTATAACAGACATCAGAACACCATTACCCCACCTCCACTCTATAACAGACATCAGAACACCATTACCCCACCTCCACTCTATAATAGACATCAGAACACCATTACCCCACCTCCACCTATAACAGACATCAGAACACCATTACCCCACCTCCACCATAAACAGACATCAGAACACCATTACCCCACCTCCACCATAACAGATATCAAAACACCACATCAGAACAGACATCAGAACACCATTACCCCACCTCTTCTCTATAACAGACATCAGAACACCATTACCCCACCTCCACCTATAATAGACATCAGAACACCATTACCCCACCTCCACCATATAACAGACATCAGAACACCATTACCCCACCTCCACCATATAACAGACATCAGAACACCATTACCCCACCTCCACTCGATGACAGATACAGTGCCTTGCGAAAGTATTCGGCCCCCTTGAACTTTGCGACCTTTTGCCACATTTCAGGCTTCAAACATAAAGATATAAAACTGTATTTTTTTGTGAAGAATCAACAACAAGTGGGACACAATCATGAAGTGGAACGACATTTATTGGATATTTCAAACTTTTTTAACAAATCAAAAACTGAACAATTGGGCGTGCAAAATTATTCAGCCCCCTTAAGTTAATACTTTGTAGCGCCACCTTTTGCTGCGATTACAGCTGTAAGTCGCTTGGGGTATGTCTCTATCAGTTTTGCACATCGAGAGACTGAATTTTTTTCCCATTCCTCCTTGCAAAACAGCTCGAGCTCAGTGAGGTTGGATGGAGAGCATTTGTGAACAGCAGTTTTCAGTTCTTTCCACAGATTCTCGATTGGATTCAGGTCTGGACTTTGACTTGGCCATTCTAACACCTGGATATGTTTATTTTTGAACCATTCCATTGTAGATTTTGCTTTATGTTTTGGATCATTGTCTTGTTGGAAGACAAATCTCCGTCCCAGTCTCAGGTCTTTTGAAGACTCCATCAGGTTTTCTTCCAGAATGATCCTGTATTTGGCTCCATCCATCTTCCCATCAATTTTAACCATCTTCCCTGTCCCTGCTGAAGAAAAGCAGGCCCAAACAATGATGCTGCCACCACCACGTTTGACAGTGGGGATGGTGTGTTCAGGTTGATGAGCTGTGTTGCTTTTACGCCAAACATAACATTTTGCATTGTTGCCAAAAAGTTCAATTTTGGTTTCATCTGACCAGATCACCTTCTTCCACATGTTTGGTGTGTCTCCCAGGTGGCTTGTGGCAAACTTTAAACGACACTTTTTATGGATATCTTTAAGAAATGGCTTTCTTCTTGCCACTCTTCCATAAAGGCCAGATTTGTGCAGTATACGACTGATTGTTGTCCTATGGACAGAGTCTCCCACCTCAGCTGTAGATCTCTGCAGTTCATCCAGAGTGATCATGGGCCTCTTGGCTGCATCTCTGATCAGTCTTCTCCTTGTATGAGCTGAAAGTTTAGAGGGACGGCCAGGTCTTGGTAGATTTGCAGTGGTCTGATACTCCTTCCATTTCAATATTATCGCTTGCACAGTGCTCCTTGGGATGTTTAAAGCTTGGGAAATCTTTTTGTATCCAAATCTGGCTTTAAACTTCTTCACAACAGTATCTCGGACCTGCCTGGTGTGTTCCTTGTTCTTCATGATGCTCTCTGCGCTTTTAACGGACCTCTGAGACTATCACAGTGCAGGTGCATTTATACGGAGACTTGATTACACACAGGTGGATTGTATTTATCATCATTAGTCATTTAGGTCAACATTGGATCATTCAGAGATCCTCACTGAACTTCTGGAGAGAGTTTGCTGCACTGAAAGTAAAGGGGATGAATAATTTTGCACGCCCAATTTTTCAGTTTTTGATTTGTTAAAAAAATTCAAATATCCAATAAATGTCGTTCCACTTCATGATTGTGTCCCACTTCTTGTTGATTCTTCACAAAAAAATACAGTTTTATATCTTTATGTTTGAAGCCTGAAATGTGGCAAAAGGTCGCAAAGTTCAAGGGGGCCGAATACTTTCGCAAGGCACTGTATCAAAACACCATTACCCACCTCCATTCTATAACAGACATCAGAACACCATTACCCCACCTCCACCCTATAACAGACATCAGAACACCATTACCCCACCTCCACCCTATAACAGATATCAAAACACCATTACCCCACCTCCACTCTATAACAGACATCAGAACACCATTACCCCACCTCCACCCTATAACAGACATCAGAACACCATTACCCCACCTCCACCCTATAACAGATATCAAAACACCATTACCCCACCTCCACTCTATAACAGACATCAGAACACCATTACCCCACCTCCACTCTATAACAGACATCAGAACACCATTACCCCACCTCCACTCTATAACAGACATCAGGACACCATTACCCCACCTCCACCCTATAACAGATATCAGAACACCATTACCCCACCTCCACTCTATAACAGACATCAGAACACCATTACCCCACCTCCACTCTATAACAGACATCAGAACACCATTACCCCACCTCCACCCTATAACAGACATCAGGACACCATTACCCCACCTCCACTCTATAACAGATATCAGAACACCATTACCCCACCTCCACTCTATAACAGACATTGGGTATAAATAAAAACCACTACCTCTGCCCTCACCCCAGAACAGGCATTTAGGGATAAACGAAAAGCAACCCTACATTTTTAACGCATGGCCTGTTTCAAAAGCATGGATTTGACAAACCCTCTATACCTGTCCTACCCTCATATGACTGACACTGAAATAGGGTGCCATTCTTTTACAGTTATTGCGGGAATTACAGTTATTATGGCACCAAAAGCAATACCTTTTTTTCTCCCTAGTTACTTATTGGCTGGGGTCTTTACTGGTAAATAGGCTTTTGTTGCTTCCTCTTTTAGCCTCCTAAAAGCCCAGGACAGTGTGTGAAAGTTACGTACTAATGGGCTAGACCTTGAGAGATGGGGAATGTGTGAACTGAATGCTATAGTACTTCTGCTGTGCCAATGTTATTATTAGCCAAGCAGCCATTAGCTGAATTAATTGCAATTACACCTCCCTGCCTGAGGGTTCAGGGGGGGCACTGCACTCATTAGGCTGCTATTGTCCCACGCTGTTCCCAACACTGCAGAGAGACAATAATGAGGAGGGAGAAACATCGAAAAAAATAATAATATTTTGTCGGCAGTTATTTCACTCTGTACAATGACCTTATTGTTTGTTCAGAAGGTGGAGAGGAGAGAATGAGAGAGAGAACGAGAGAGGAGAGAGAGAGGAGAGAACAAGAGAGAGAACGAGAGGAGAGAACGAGAGAGAGAGAAAGAGAGGAGAGAACAAGAGAGAGAGAAAGAGAGGAGAGAACGAGAGAGGAGAAAGAGAGGAGAGAACGAGAGAGGAGAGAGAGAAGAGAGAGAGAGAGAAAAGAGAGAGAGAAAGAGAGGAGAGAAAGAGAGGAGAGAATGAGAGAGAGAGAACGAGAGGAGAGAACGAGAGAGGAGAGAGAGAGGGGAGAACGAGAGAGAGAGAAAGAGAGGAGAGAAAGAGAGGAGAAAGAGAGGAGAGAAAGAGAGAGAGAATGAGAGAGAGAGAACGAGAGGAGAGAACGAGAGAGAGAACGAGAGGAGAGAACGAGAGAGAGAAACGAGAGAGAGAGAACGAGAGCGAAAGAGAGGAGAGAACGAGAGAGAGAAAGAGAGAAGAGAACGAGAGAGAAAGAGAGGAGAGAATGAGAGAAGAGAACGAGAGAGAAAGAGAGGAGAGAACGAGAGAGAGAAAGAGAGGAGAGAACGAGAGAGCGAAAGAGAGGAGAGAACAAGAGAGAGAGAAAGAGGAGAGAACGAGAGAGAGAAAACGAGAGAGAGAGAAAGAGGAGAGAACGAGAAAGAGAGGAGAGAACAAGAGAGAGAGAAAGAGAGGAGAAAACGAGAGAGAGAAAGAGAGGAGAAAACGAGAGAGAGAGAAAGAGAGGAGAAAACGAGAGAGAGAGAAAGAGAGGAGAGAGAAAGGGAGGAGAGAGAGCGATGGGCGGACAGGCGACAGAACACAGACGTTCCATGGGCTTAAATGGCAAATAATCAACTCAGACAGAAAGAGGGAGAGATGGATGGAGATAAAGGAGGGAGAGTGGGCAGTAATTATGAAATTGGGGCATGTAAAGAATGTGTTGGATTCCAGGGTGCTCGGCGTGGTGTGTGTTCAACATTGTGTTTGAACAATACTCCCATTCCACAATGACATCAGTGGCCATAGAATAAAAAAAACAAATAAATTGCAGAAAATGTTGGCCTTTATGATGTGTGTTCAGAAAGCTCCCTCTCAGCAACACACACCGCCCACCTACACACACAATCGCTCTCACGGACACACACCACTTACACGTATGGAAGCACACACACAAACAAACACACGACACACACACACACACACACACACACACACACACACACACACACACACACACATGTTCTCTGGCTGTCCCTTTGTCTCTGTGGATTGTGAATAGACAATAACTAACTCTCTCTCTCTCCCTCCCATCATCATCTCTCCTGATAGGTGTGGTGTGTGTGTGTGTGTGTGTGTGTGTGTGTGTGTGTGTGTGTGTGTGTGTGTGTGTGTGTGTGTGTGTGTGTGTGTGTGTGTGTGTGTGTGTGTGTGTGTGTGTTATCAGTGTCCTCCCAGCACCTGCTATGCTACACCCTCCTTCTGCCCTCTCCCTGAACTCTGGCCCAACACTCACCGCAATCACGACAGGACACAGCCAACATACTAGAGACAGACAGTCTGTCTGTCTGTCAGACAGACAGACAGAGCCCAAGCTCCTGGTTCCCCACCCCTACCTTTTGATCACAGTGGTATCCCCCAGGGGAGTAGCTCACCTGATTGGCTTCCATTCAGGACGTGAGGTAGAGGTGAGAGTGTCTGCTGATAGGTTGCTAGGCAATGGTTGTGTGGGATTTATATTTGAAGCTAAGTGTGTATGACAATGCCTGGGGGTGTGAGTGATGGGAGATGCCCAGCTGAGAAGTGTGGTTTGTGTGATTGGCTAACACAGGTAGAGGTGTGTAATCGCTATCATTACCTCCCCTCAGAGGAATATACTATACTTTAGACTAAAGGGAAATGATAGGAACCATCCCACCACGTCCTCAACACCACAACAATGAGTCAGAATGACAGGGTTTGTGTTTACTGTGCGTTCACTGTGTTTTCTCAGCGTGTGAGGGCATTGATGAGAGGCTTATTCCTTAGGTAGGTACTTACATTTGTCCTATTTCACACATGTACAAGTGTGTATTATATGCATGTGAATTGTTTTTTTTTTGCATATCCCCTGAGACGCCCTCAGAGAGTGGGGTCACGGGCCAGACATCAGCCATTATTGACGGAGACCCTGGAGCAGCTAGGGGTAAGTGCCTTGCTCAAGGGCACATCGGAAGATGTTTTACCTAGCCAGCTCAGGGATTCGAACAAGCAACCTTTCAGTTACTGGCCCAACACTCTTAACCGCTAGTTTACCTGCCACCAAGTAGGTAAAAATAGCAGTGTTTTTCTCACTATTAATGAATCCAAACAGCCAAAGGCAGATGGATAAAACAACCTAAGGCAGATGGATGAAACAGCCTAAGGCAGATGGATAGGGAGAAAGAAGAGAGCAAGGGATCGATCAGATTGTTGCAGGCAGCTGTAGATACCTTGTGTTCTTTTGTAGTGAAATATGTGGTTATGTGGGAGAAGGGCCTATTCCCCTGGAATGATAACTCTGTATAGAGCGTTAAGAGGAGGGGAGTGGACACTGAGTCGGATGGCCATGAAAAGACAAAGCGAGGGATGAGAAGGGGCGAGAGACGTGACAAAGAGAGCGGTGACAGATTGTCATTAGGAAGGACAGCTGTCTTTCTCTATGGTGAATCTTATAATCCATAATTCCTGCACGAACTCACTCACGAACGAACTCACTCACTCACGAACGCACGCACTCACTCACACATGCACTCACTCACACATGCACTCACTCACACATGCACTCACTCACTCACACGCACGCACAAACATACAGACCTACTCATTGCCACTAGGATGTAAAGATTGTGAGTAATTGAGCTGACATACTTACAGTACAGTCATGGCCAAAAGTTTTGAGAATGACACAAATATTCATTTTCACAGTCTGCTGCCTCAGTTTGTATGATGGCATTTTGCATATACTCCAGAATGTTATGAAGAGCGATCAGATAAATTGCAATTCATTGCAAAGTCACTCTTTGCCATGCAAATTAACTGAATCCCAAAAAAATATTTCCACTGCATTTCAGCCCTGCCACAAAAGGACCAGCTGACATCATGTCAGTGATTCTCTCGTTAACACAGGTGTGAGTGTTGACGAGGACAAGGCTGGAGATCACTCTGTCATGCTGATTGAGTTCGAATAACAGACTGGAAGCTTCAAAAGAGAGAGAGAGAGTGGGATAGAGAGAGAGAGAGTGGGATAGAGAGAGGGAGTGGGATAGAGAGAGAGAGAGTGGGATAGAGAGAGAGATGAGAGAGTGAGTGAGATGTGAGTAATAAGAATGAAAGAGGAAGGGGGAGGAGGAGAGATGGAGAGAGAGAGACAATGAGAGAGAGTGAGATTGACAGAAGAAGGGGTAATGTGAGATTGACAGAAGGGGGTAATGTGAGATTGACAGAAGGGGGTAATGTGAGATTGACAGAAGGGGTAATGTGAGATTGACAGAAGGGGTAATGTGAGATTGACAGAAGGGGTAATGTGAGATTGACAGAAGGGGTAATGTGAGATTGACAGAAGGGGTAATGTGAGATTGACAGAAGAAGGGGTAACGTGAGATTGACAGAAGGGGTAATGTGAGATTGACAGAAGAAGGGGTAATGTGAGATTGACAGAAGGGGTAATGTGAGATTGACAGAAGAAGGGGTAACGTGAGATTGACAGAAGAAGGGGTAATGTGAGATTGACAGAAGAAGGGGTAACGTGAGATTGACAGAAGAAGGGGTAACGTGAGATTGACAGAAGAAGGGGTAATGTGAGATTGACAGAAGAAGGGGTAACGTGAGATTGACAGAAGAAGGGGTAATGTGAGATTGACAGAAGAAGGGGTAATGTGAGATTGACAGAAGAAGGGGTAATGTGAGATTGACAGAAGAAGGGGTAATGTGAGATTGACAGAAGAAGGGGTAACGTGAGATTGACAGAAGAAGGGGTAACGTGAGATTGACAGAAGAAGGGGTAATGTGAGATTGACAGAAGAAGGGGTAATGTGAGATTGACAGAAGAAGGGGTAACGTGAGATTGACAGAAGGGGTAATGTGAGATTGACAGAAGAAGGGGTAACGTGAGATTGACAGTGGAAGGGGTAATGTGAGATTGACAGAAGAAGGGGTAATGTGAGATTGACAGAAGTAGGGGTAATGTGAGATTGACAGAAGAAGGGGTAATGTGAGATTGACAGAAGAAGGGGTAACGTGAGATTGACAGTGGAAGGGGTAATGAGATTGACAGAAGGGGTAATGTGAGATTGACAGTGGAAGGGGTAATGTGAGATTGACAGAAGAAGGGGTAATGAGATTGACAGAAGGGGTAACGTGAGATTGACAGAAGAAGGGGTAATGTGAGATTGACAGAAGAAGGGGTAACATGAGATTGACAGAAGAAGGGGTAATGTGAGATTGACAGAAGAAGGGGTAATGTGAGATTGACAGAAGAAGGGGTAACGTGAGATTGACAGAAGGGGTAATGTGAGATTGACAGTGGAAGGGGTAACGTGAGATTGACAGAAGGGGTAATGTGAGATTGACAGAAGAAGGGGAAATGTGAGATTGACAGAAGAAGGGGTAATGTGAGATTGACAGAAGAAGGGGTAATGTGAGATTGACAGAAGGGGTAATGTGAGATTGACAGAAGGGGTAATGTGAGATTGACAGAAGGGGTAATGTGAGATTGACAGAAGAAGGGGTAACGTGAGATTGACAGAAGGGGTAACGTGAGATTGACAGAAGAAGGGGTAACGTGAGATTGACAGAAGGGGTAACGTGAGATTGACAGAAGAAGGGGTAACGTGAGATTGACAGAAGAAGGGGTAATGTGAGATTGACAGAAGAAGGGGTAACGTGAGATTGACAGAAGAAGGGGTAACGTGAGATTGACAGTGGAAGGGGTAACGTGAGATTGACAGAAGAAGGGGTAACGTGAGATTGACAGAAGAAGGGGTAACGTGAGATTGACAGAAGAAGGGGTAACGTGAGATTGACAGAAGAAGGGGTAACGTGAGATTGACAGAAGAAGGGGTAACGTGAGATTGACAGAAGAAGGGGTAACGTGAGATTGACAGAAGAAGGGGTAACGTGAGATTGACAGAAGAAGGGGTAACGTGAGATTGACAGAAGAAGGGGTAACGTGAGATTGACAGAAGGGGTAATGTGAGATTGACAGAAGAAGGGGTAACGTGAGATTGACAGTGGAAGGGGTAACGTGAGATTGACAGAAAGAAGGGGTAACGTGAGATTGACAGAAGAAGGGGTAACGTGAGATTGACAGAAGAAGGGGTAATGTGAGATTGACAGAAGAAGGGGTAACGTGAGATTGACAGTGGAAGGGGTAACGTGAGATTGACAGAAGGGGTAATGTGAGATTGACAGTGGAAGGGGTAATGTGAGATTGACAGAAGAAGGGGTAACGTGAGATTGACAGAAGGGGTAACGTGAGATTGACAGAAGAAGGGGTAACATGAGATTGACAGAAGAAGGGGTAACGTGAGATTGACAGAAGAAGGGGTAACGTGAGATTGACAGAAGAAGGGGTAACGTGAGATTGACAGAAGAAGGGGTAACGTGAGATTGACAGAAGGGGTAATGTGAGATTGACAGTGGAAGGGGTAACGTGAGATTGACAGAAGAAGGGGTAACGTGAGATTGACAGAAGAAGGGGTAACGTGAGATTGACAGAAGAAGGGGTAACGTGAGATTGACAGAAGAAGGGGTAAGCCTGCTCACCCTTTCCTCTACGTGAGATTGACAGAAGAAGGGGTAACGTGAGATTGACAGAAGAAGGGGTAACGTGAGATTGACAGAAGGGGTAACGTGAGATTGACAGAAGGGGTAATGTGAGATTGACAGTGGAAGGGGTAATGTGAGATTGACAGTGGATGGGCGAATGTGATATTGACAGAAGGGGTAATGTGAGATTGACAGAAGGGGTAATGTGAGATTGACAGAAGGGTAATGTGAGATTGACAGAAGGGGTAATGTGATATTGACAGAAGGGGTAATGTGAGATTGACAGTGGAAGGGCGAATGTGATATTGACAGAAGGGGTAATGTGATATGAAAGCGGCTGAGCAAATCAAAGAACAATTAAGTGTATTTGCATATTTCTATGAACTCCACAATTAGGCCTCTCTAATGATTTCATCTCAATCACAGTTTCCTCATTTCAGCCCTCTGCCTTTTCAGCCTGCTCACCCTTTCCTCTACTAAACAGGCCTCATTACTCTGTCAGCCTGCTCACCCTTTCCTCTACTAAACAGGCCTCATTACTCTGTCAGCCTTCTCAACCTTTCCTCTACTAAACAGGCCGGCTCACCCTTTCCTCTACTAAACAGGCTTCACTACTCTGTCAGCCTGCTCACCCTTTCCTCTACTAAACAGGCCTCATTACTCTGTCAGCCTTCTCACCCTTTCCTCTACTAAACAGGCTTCACTACTCTGTCAGCCTGCTCACCCTTTCCTCTACTAAACAGGCTTCATTACTCTGTCAGCCTGCTCACCCTTTCCTCTACTAAACAGGCCTCATTACTCTGTCAGCCTTCTCAACCTTTCCTCTACTAAACAGGCCGGCTCACCCTTTCCTCTACTAAACAGGCTTCACTACTCTGTCAGCCTGCTCACCCTTTCCTCTACTAAACAGGCTTCACTACTCTGTCAGCCTGCTCACCCTTTCCTCTACAAAACAGGCTTCACTACTCTGTCAGCCTGCTCACCCTTTCCTCTACTAAACAGGCTTCACTACTCTGTCAGCCTGCTCACCCTTTCCTCTACAAAACAGGCTTCACTACTCTGTCAGCCTGCTCACCCTTTCCTCTACTAAACAGGCTTCACTACTCTGTCAGCCTGCTCACCCTTTCCTCTACTAAACAGGCTTCACTACTCTGTCAGCCTGCTCACCCTTTCCTCTACTAAACAGGCTTCACTACTCTGTCAGCCTGCTCACCCTTTCCTCTACAAAACAGGCTTCACTACTCTGTCAGCCTGCTCACCCTTTCCTCTACTAAACAGGCTTCACTACTCTGTCAGCCTGCTCACCCTTTCCTCTACAAAACAGGCTTCACTACTCTGTCAGCCTGCTCACCCTTTCCTGCTCTACTAAACAGGCTTCACTACTCTGTCAGCCTGCTCACCCTTTCCTCTACTAAACAGGCCGGCTCACCCTTTCCTCTACTAAACAGGCTTCACTACTCTGTCAGCCTGCTCACCCTTTCCTCTACTAAACAGGCTTCACTACTCTGTCAGCCTGCTCACCCTTTCCTCTACTAAACAGGCTTCACTACTCTGTCAGCCTGCTCACCCTTTCCTCTACTAAACAGGCTTCACTACTCTGTCAGCCTGCTCACCCTTTCCTCTACAAACAGGCTTCACTACTCTGTCAGCCTGCTCACCCTTTCCTCTACTAAACAGGCCGGCTCACCCTTTCCTCTACTAAACAGGCCACTACTCTGGCTCACCCTTTCCTCTACTAAACAGGCCGGCTCACCCTTTCCTCTACAAAACAGGCTTCACTACTCTGTCAGCCTGCTCACCCTTTCCTCTACTAAACAGGCCGGCTCACCCTTTCCTCTACTAAACAGGCCGGCTCACCTTTCCTCTCTACTAAACAGGCCGGCTCACCCTTTCCTCTACAAACAGGCTTCACTACTCTGTCAGCCTGCTCACCCTTTCCTCTACTAAACAGGCCGGCTCACCCTTTCCTCTACTAAACAGGCCGGCTCACCCTTTCCTCTACTAAACACAGGCTTCACTACTCGGCTCACCCTTTCCTCTACTAAACAGGCCGGCTCACCCTTTCCTCTACTAAACAGGCTTCACTACTCTGTCAGCCTGCTCACCCTTTCCTCTACAAAACAGGCTTCACTACTCTGTCAGCCTGCTCACCCTTTCCTCTACTAAACAGGCTTCACTACTCTACTCAGCCTGCTCACCCTTTCCTCTACTAAACAGGCTTCACTACTCTGTCAGCCTGCTCACCCTTTCCTCTACTAAACAGGCTTCACTACTCTGTCAGCCTGCTCACCCTTTCCTCTACTAAACAGGCTTCACTACTCTATCAGCCTTCGGTATCTTTCCCTCTATCTCCATGCCATTTAACATATTCCCTACTTTTCTCTCTCTTTACGTCAGGCTTCTCTGCCTCCTTCTCTTAAACTGTTTCACATTACTGCTTCTGTCATCATTCTCAGTCCTCTCTCTCCTCAGTCATTATCATAGACACTCCTCTCTCTCCTCAGTCATTATCATAGACACTCCTCTCTCTCCTCAGTCATTATCATAGACACTCCTCTCTCTCCTCAGTCATTATCATAGACACTCCTCTCTCTCCTCAGTCATTATCATAGACACTCCTCTCTCTCCCAGTCATTATCATAGACACTCCTCTCTCTCCTCAGTCATTATCATAGACACTCCTCTCTCTCCTCAGTCATTATCATAGACACTCCTCTCTCTCTCAGTCATTATCATAGACACTCCTCTCTCTCCTCAGTCATTATCATAGACACTCCTCTCTCTCCTCAGTCATTATCATAGACACTCCTCTCTCTCCTCAGTCATTATCATAGACACTCCTCTCTCTCCTCAGTCATTATCATAGACACTCCTCTCTCTCCTCAGTCATGATCATAGACACTCCTCTCTCTCCTCAGTCATTATCATAGACACTCCTCTCTCTACTCTGTCATGATCATAGACACTCCTCTCTCTCTCTGTCATGATCATAGACACTCCTCTCTCTCTCTGACATTATCATAGACACTCCTCTCTCTCCTCAGTCATTATCATAGACACTCCTCTCTCTCCTCAGTCATTATCATAGACACTCCTCTCTCTCCTCAGTCATTATCATAGACACTCCTCTCTCTCCTCAGTCATTATCATAGACACTCCTCTCTCTCCTCAGTCATTATCATAGACACTCCTCTCTCTCCTCTGTCATGATCATACACACTCAGCTCTCTACTCAGTCATTATCATACATGCTCCTCTCTCTCTGCCATTATCATAGACACTCCTCTCTCTCCTCTGTCACCATATACATTCTTCTCTCTCCTCTGTCATTATCATACACGCTCCTCTCTCTCCTATGTCATTATCATACACACTCAGCTCTCTACTCAGTCATTATCATACACGCTCCTCTCTCTCCTATGTCATTATCATACACACTCAGCTCTCTACTCAGTCATTATCATACATGCTCCTCTCTCCTCTGCCATTATCATAGACACTCCTCTCTCTCCTCTTCCATTATCATAGACACTCCTCTCTCTCCTTTGTCATTATCATACACACTCATCTCTCTCCTCAGTCATTATGATACATTCTCCTCTCTCTGTCATTATCATAGACACTCCTCTCTCTCCTCTGCCAATATCATACACACTTCTCTCTCTCCTCTGTCATTATCCTACACGCTCCTCTCTCCCTTGCTATTATCATAGACACTCCTCTCTCTCCTCTGTCATTATCATACATGCTCCTCTCTCCCTTGCCATTATCATAGACACTGTCCTGTCAATGTGTGTGTCCACAGTGTGTGTTTGTGTCTTTGGCTGTGTGTATTTGTGTGTGTGTGTGACTTTGGCTGTGTGTGTGCGTGTGTGTCCACAGTGTGGGTGTCAAATCAAATCAAATCAAATTGTATTTGTCACATACTCATGGAGTGTCCACAGTGTATGTCTGTTTATGCTTCAATCCACTACTTCCCATCTTGGTATGTCACAGCTATAAGGACAGTAAGGCCAAGTTAACCTCTCTACCTCACATAGTCTCTCTCTTTCTCTCTCTTCACACTGAATACACCTCTCTCTCCTCTCACACTCCCTCCCTCTGTTTCTCATTCCTCTCTGCCTGACTGTGTCTCCTCTCTTTCCTTCTCTCTCTCTCCACACTCTATAATTATCCCTCTCTCTCTCTGTTCCTTTACTCCTCGGCACAGCAAGTGTTTGTGTGGCGGTATAAAGGTTGTTATGTGAGCTAGGTGTTAATTGGCTGAGGAGGTTCGTTAATATTCCCCTTTGCGATTTCAGGAACAGGGCCAGGAAACTGATGAGGCTGATTTTGAGAGAGAGAGACAGAGAGAGACAGAGAGACAGAGAGAGACAGAGACAGAGAGAGAGAGAGAGAGACAGACAGAGAGACAGACAGAGAGACAGACAGACTGAGAGAGAGAGAGATAATAACATCTACATAGTAACTTATTTATTACTACTATTGTTGTTTATAATTCCAAATAGTAGGGGTAGTAGGGTGAGGGTGGTGGTAGTATTAGTAATGATGATGGTAGTTGTAGTACTTATGTAATGGTGAAGATGACAGTTATTTTGTTAAATTAGTTATAGTTTCATTTTCCATGTTTAGATTTTTAAATGTATTACATTTCTAATCATCAAATCAAATCAAATGTATTTATATAGCGCTTCATACATCAGCTGATATCTCAAAGTGCTGTACAGACACCCAGCCTAAAACCCCAAACAGCAAGCAATGCAGGTGTAGAAGCACGGTGGCTAGGAAGAACTCCCTAGAAAGGCCAAAACCTAGGAAGAAACCTAGAGAGGAACCAGGCTATGTGGGGTGGCCAGTCCTCTTCTGGCTGTGCCGGTTGGAGATTATAACAGAACATGGCCAAGATGTTCAAATGTTCATAAATGACCAGCATGGTCGTATAATAATAAGGCAGAACAGTTGAAACTGGAGCAGCAGCACGGCCAGGTGGACTGGGGACAGCAATGAGTCATCATGTCAGGTAGTCCTGGGGCATGGTCCTAGGGCTCAGGTCCTCTGAGAGAGAGAAAGAAAGAGAGAATTAGAGAGAGCATATGTGGGGTGGCCAGTCCTCTTCTGGCTGTGCCGGGTGGACAGTTGAAACTGGAGCAGCAGCACGGCCAGGTGGACTGGGGACAGCAAGTAATATATTGTTGTTATTATTGTATTTAATTTTGTATTTTTATTTACTACCATTTTATATTATTTGTTATTGTTTATAATTTTACTACAATGTATATTGTATACATTGTTGCTTTGGCAATATTGATACAATGTTTTTCATACCAATAAAGCAGCTTGAATTTGGGAGAGGGGGAGAGACAGAACTCCATTGAGGCAGTCGGAGAAAGGAAAGATGATATCATCCACAGAGATATTATCACATTGTTAAATTGGCTCCGATTTGGCAGAATGGGGGCAAGGTGTTGGCAAGTGTACCCTGCAGAGGTGGCATGCCAAGACCCAGTGAAAATAAACGACTAATCATCCACCTCCTGGTTAACACACCACAATGAACCCACCCTCGACCCCCTACCAGCTACGTCACACACCACAATGAACCCACCCTCGACCCCCTACCAGCTACATCACACACCACAATGAACCCACCCTCGACCCCCTACTAGCTATATCACACACCACAATGAACCCACCCTCGACCCCACCACCAGCTACATCACACACCACAATGAACCCACCCTCGACCCTCTACCAGCTACATCACACACCACAATGAACCCACCCTCGACCCCCTACCAGCTACATCACACACCACAATGAACCCACCCTCGACCCTCTACCAGCTACATCACACACCACAATGAACCCACCCTCGACCCCCTACCAGCTACATCACACACCACAATGAACTCACCCTCGACCCCCTACCATCTACATCACACACCACAATGAACCCACCCTCGACCCCCTACCAGCTACATCACACACCACAATGAACCCACCCTCGACCCCCTACCATCTACATCACACACCACAATGAACCCACCCTCGACCCCCTACCAGCTACATCACACACCACAATAAACCCACCCTAGACCGCTACCAGCTACTTCACACACCACAATAAACCCACCCTAGACCGCTACCAGCTACGTCACACACCACAATGAACCCACCCTTGACTCCTACCAGCTACATCACACACCACAATGAACCCACCCTTGACTCCTACCAGCTACGTCACACAACACAATGAACCCACCCTCGACCCCATACCAGCTACATCACACACCACAATGAACCCACCCTCGACCCTCTACCAGCTACGTCACACACCACAATGAACCCACCCACGACTCCTACCAGCTTCATCACACACCACAATGAACCCACCCTCGACCCCTACCAGCTACATCACACACCACAATGAACCCACCCTCGACCCTCTACCAGCTACGTCACACACCACCAGGAACCCACCCTAGACCGCTACCAGCTACGTCACACACCACAATAAACCCACCCTCGACCCTCTACCAGATACGTAACACCACAATGAACCCACCCTCGACTCCTACCAGCTACATCACACACCACAATGAACCCACCCTCGACCCCCTACCAGCTACGTCACACACCACAATGAACACACCCTCAACTCCTACCAGCTACGTCACACACCACAATGAACCCACCCTCGACCCCTACCAGCTACATCACACACCACAATGAACCCACCCTCGACCCCCTTCCAGCTACATCACACACCACAATGAACCCACCCTCGTCCCCTACCAGCTACGTCACACACCACAATGAACCCACCCTCAACTCCTACCAGCTACATCACACACCACAATGAACCCACCCTCAACTCCTACCAGCTACGTCACACACCACAATGAACCCACCCTCGACCCCTACCAGCTACGTCACACACCACAATGAACCCACCCTCAACTCCTACCAGCTACATCACACACCACAATGAACCCACCCTCGACTCCTACCAGCTACGTCACACACCGTGTAGCACGCAGCAACACAAAGGCACTCCTCATTCGGCAACATAAGAGGTAGGTAGAACAGGGATAACCAGGCATCCTCACCACAGGTTTCTCTGTGTGGACAGATAACACCTCACACTAGAGGAGTAGTTAGAGCTCTGGATTAAACCTGCTGCTTTGACTGCAGCAGATCTTCTTCAATTGCCATGTAGACTGGGATCGATGTGTTGTGGTGTACAGGCTGAGTAGTGGCTGTTAAATGCAGGGTTTAATAGTATCCATACACTGTGTTGCTGTTTCTAATGAGGGCAGGTGACAGAGAACGTGTTGGATTACATCATGGCTGCAGGAGCGGTGTTAACGCTAGCTAGAGCTGTGGCTGTAGAGACAAACAACAAGGAGAGGTGGGGACTGTCATGTGATGTATGTGCTTAGGCATAGACACACACTCGTGTATGTGCATGCTCACACACGCACATCATACACACACATACACTTGCTCTCTCGCTCGCTCTCGCACACACACAGAGACAGTTTCCTCTCTCTCTCTCTCTCTCTCTCTCTCTCTCTCTCTCTCACACACACATACAAATATACAGTTCTCACTGTCACACACGTACAAAGAGACAGATCTCTCTCTCACACACATACAAAGAGACAGTTCTCTCTCTCACACACATACAAAGAGACAGTTCTCTCTCTCACACACATACAAAGAGACAGTTCTCACTCTCACACACATACAAAGAGACAGTTCTCTCTCACACACACATACAAAGAGACAGTTCCCCCTCACTCTCACACACATACAAAGAGACAGTTCTCACTCTCACACACATACAAAGAGACAGTTCTCTCTCTCACACACATACAAAGAGACAGTTCTCTCTCTCACACACATACAAAGAGACAGTTCTCACTCTCACACACATACAAAGAGACAGTTCTCTCTCTCACACACATACAAAGAGACAGTTCTGACTCTCACACACATACAAAGAGACAGTTCTGACTCTCACACACATACAAAGAGACAGTTCTGACTCTCACACACATACAAAGAGACAGTTCTGACTCTCACACACATACAAAGAGACAGTTCTGACTCTCACACACATACAAAGAGACAGTTCTGACTCTCACACACATACAAAGAGACAGTTCTCTCACTCTCACACACATACAAAGAGACAGTTCCCCCTCACTCTCACACACATACGAAGAGACAGTTCCCCCTCACTCTCACACACATACAAAGAGACAGTTCCCCCTCACTCTCACACACATACAAAAAGACAGTTCCCCCTCACTCTCACACACATACAAAGAGACAGTTCTCTCTCTCACACACATACAAAGAGACAGTTCTCACTCTCACACACATACAAAGAGACAGTTCTCACTCCCACACACATACAGAGACAGTTCTCACTCTCACACACATACAAAGAGACAGTTCTCTCTCTCACACACATACAAGAGACAGTTCTCTCTCTCACACACATACAAGAGACAGTTCTCTCTCTCACACACATACAAAGAGACAGTTCTCACTCTCACACACATACAAAGAGACAGTTCCCCCTCACTCTCACACACATACAAAGAGACAGTTCTCACTATCACACACATACAAGAGACAGTTCTCACTCTCACACACATACAAAGAGACAGTTCCCCCTCACTCTCACACACATACAAAGAGACAGTTCTCACTATCACACACATACAAGAGACAGTTCTCTCTCTCACACACATACAAAGAGACAGTTCTGACTCTCACACACATACAAAGACACAGTTCCCCCTCACTCTCACACACATACAAAGAGACAGTTCCCCCTCACTCTCACACACATACAAAGAGACAGTTCCCCCTCACTCTCACACACATACAAGAGACAGTTCTCTCTCTCACACACATACAAAGAGACAGTTCTCTCTCTCACACACATACAAAGAGACAGTTCTCTCTCACACACATACAAAAAGACAGTTCTCTCTCTCTCCTTCTTGCTCCATCTCCAAGCATCAAACCCCTACACAAATCAAATGTATTTATATAGCCCTTCTTACATCAGCTGATATCTCAAAGTGTTGTATAGAAACCCAGCCTAAAACCTCAAACAGCAAGCAATGCAGGTGTAGAAGCACAGTGGCTTGGAAAAACTCCCTAGAAAGGCCAGAACCTAGGAAGGATCCTAGAGAGGAACCAGGCTATGAGGGGTGGCCAGTCCTCTTCTGGCTGTGCCGGGTGGAGATTATAACAGAACATGGCCAAGATGTTCAAATGTTCATAAATGACCGGCATAGTCAAATAATAATAATCACAGTAGTTGTCGAGGGTGCAGCAAGTCAGCACCTCAGGAGTAAATGTCAGTTGGCTTTTCATAGCTGATCATTAAGACTATCTCTACCACTCCTGCTGTCTCTAGAGAGTTGAAAACAGCAGGTCTAGGACACGTAGTACGTCCAGTGAACAGGTCAGGGTTCCATAGCCGCAGGCAGAACAGTTGTAACTGGAGCAGCAGCACGGCCAGGTGGAACTGGGGACAGCAAGGCGTCATCATGCCAGGTAGTCCTGAGGCATGGTCCTAGGGCTCAGGTCCTCCGAGAGAGAGAAAGAAAGAGAGAATTAGAGAGAGCAGACTTAAATTCACACAGGACACCGGATAAGACAGGAGATGTACTCCAGATATAACAAACTGACCCTAACCCCCCGACACATAAACTACTGCAGCATACATACTGGAGGCTGAGACAGGAGGGGTCAGGAGACACTGTGACCCCATCCGATGATACCCCCGGACAGGGCCAAACAGGCAGGGTATAACCCCACCCACTTTGCCAAAGCACAGCCCCCACACTACACCTCCTTCCTCCTACAGAGTTACTGTCACACACACACACACACACACACACACACACACACACACACACACACACACACACACACAGAAGAGAAATGTTATCTCAGATGAACTGATAGGATCTGGGGCATCAGACACTCAGCCAGACCCAGACCCAACTGCTTATTCAGAGATATCCCACAACCCCCCATGCTGCTCATTCCGCCATGGGCGCTGCCTGCCTCAGTATAGGTAGTGTATCCATGGTTGTAAGAGCACTTACTCTTTTAATATCTACGGTATTAAATGCTGGAGGTGACCTCACCGCCATGCTTAAGCAGCCGGGGAACCGTGGAAGGATGTTGGAGTACTTAATATTTTCATCACACCGCTGACTTAAGCCCCTTAAGTGCTTTGGCAACACTTATTCCATTGTGTTGCCAATGAAGCCGATAACACATTTGATTTGGACGAGGAACTGAGGGAGAGGGATGGGGAGAGCATTGGCTTTCCGCACACTGCGACAAAACACGCTGGTAGATGCACGCACACACACACACACACACACACACAGACGCACACGCACACACACACAGATGACTGTATCATAATGCGAGAGCATATCTAATTGAATACATCAGTGTTGTGTGGAATATGAATATGGTTTGTGACAGAGGGAGATTCATCTGAACTGTTCAGGGACTGGAGCATTGAGGTACTGGTGGGGGCAGTAGCCGACTCACATTTAGTTAGTACAACACAGCATAACACTGTGGAATGTTTTCCTCCCCAGTGGTTTTGCAGTGGGGTGTTTTGGACTTGGTTATGGTGAGTAACTGCATGGTCGACCTGGCCTAGGGGTGGTCAGTAGTGTCCTAGTGGTTAGAGAGGTGGAGATGTAGCCAAGGAAAATGTCACCTTGCAATCCAAGGTACCATATGCTGTTGTGCCCTTAAGCAAGGCATGTCTCACTTCCCTGCAGTCAAATGACCTAGTGGCCTCATGGGTGGAATGTTATTCATAGTTGTCAACATTTCATCATGAATAAACGTTGTTTTTTGACACTGAACAATCTGGTGTTTCTATGTCAAACGGTTTTGTTATATTTCAGTCTTCTGTGATGTATATAAAGTGTAATATTGGGATGCAAACTCAAAATGTAATACATTTCAACTCTATATCTGACATGGTACAGATGTCTTCTTCTTTTAAGCCCATAAATATGTGTATGAGGTGTATAATTTTGTTTCAAAGTAGATTTGTTTAAGACTACTAGAAACACTCTGACCCTGACTTAGCCCACTGCAGTAAAGGTTAACCCCTGAATGCCGGGTAGAGCAAAATATACATTTGTGTTATGACAGATGGAGTAGAAAATGACTAGCCTACTGTGTGCAAACCCTGTGATTTCTTAGTGGTGCATACATGTATGTCTCATTACTGTGTTAAAGACTGGGAGAAACAGAGTGTATTTACAGTCTCATCAAGCACTTACTGACATCAACAGGAGCCACGGTCACATGCTCACAAATGCATGAAAACATGAACATGCTACCAAACACACACACACACACACACACACACACACACACACACACACACTGTTATAATAACATGCATACAGACACACACACACGCTGTTCTAATAACACGCATACACACACACACGCATACAGACACACACACACTGTTCTAAGAACACGCATACAGACACAGACAGACACACACACACTGTTCTAAGAACACGCATACAGACACACACACACACACACTGTTCTAAGAACACGCATACAGACACACACACACACACACTGTTCTAATAACATGCATACAGACACAGACACACACACACTGTTATAATAACATGCATACAGACACACACACACGCTGTTCTAATAACACGCATACAGACACACACACACTGTTCTAATAACACGCATACAGACACACACACGCTGTTCTAATAACACGCATACAGACACACACACACTGTTCTAAGAACACGCATACAGACACACACACACACACACTGTTCTAAGAACACGCATACAGACACACACACACACACTGTTATAATAACATGCATACAGACACACACACACACACACTGTTATAATAACACGCATACAGACACACACACACACACACTGTTCTAATAACACGCATACAGACACACACACACACACACACACTGTTATAATAACATGCATACAGACACACACACACACTGTTCTAATAACATGCATACAGACACACACACACACACACTGTTCTAATAACACGCATACAGACACACACACACACTGTTCTAATAACATGCATACAGACACACACACACACACACACTGTTCTAATAACACGCATACAGACACACACACACACTGTTCTAATAACACGCATACAGACACACACACACTGTTATAATAACATGCATACAGACACACACACACACTGTTCTAAGAACACGCATACAGACACACACACACACACACTGTTATAATAACATGCATACAGACACAGACACACACACACTGTTATAATAACATGCATACAGACACACACACACGCTGTTCTAATAACACGCATACAGACACACACACACTGTTATAATAACATGCATACAGACACACACACACGCTGTTCTAATAACATGCATACAGACACACACACACTGTTCTAAGAACACGCATACAGACACACACACACACACACACACACTGTTCTAAGAACACGCATACAGACACACACACACACACACACACACTGTTCTAATAACACGCATACAGACACACACACACGCTGTTCTAATAACATGCATACAGACACACACACACGCTGTTCTAAGAACACGCATACAGACGCACACACACTGTTCTAAGAACACGCATACAGACACACACACACACACACACACTGTTCTAAGAACACGCATACAGACGCACACACATGCAGCCATTATGGACTGTCTTAATACAGCGACTATAAAACAGGACATTGGACATAGAGGATCTCAATGAGGTTTGTGTCTCTCTGTCTCTCTGCCTCCCTGTCTCCTTGTCTCCCTGTCTCCCTGTCTCTCTGTCACTCTGTCACTCTGTCTCCCTGTCTCTCTGACTCTCTGTCTCCCTGCCTCCCTGCCTCTCTGTCTCTCTGTCTCTCTGACTCTCTGTCTCCCTGCCTCCCTGTCTCTCTGTCTCCCTGTCTCCCTGTATCTCTGTCTCCCTGCCTCCATGTCTCTCTGCCTCCCTGTCTCTCTGCCTCCCTGTCTCTCTGCCTCCCTGTCTCCCTGCCTCTCTGCCTCTCTGTCTCTCTGCCTCCCTGTCTCTCTGTCTCTCTGCCTCCCTGTCTCTCTGTCTCTCTGCCTCCCTGTCTCTGTCTCTCTGCCTCCCTGTCTCCCTGCCTCCCTGTCTCCCTGTCTCTCTGCCTCCCTGTCTCCCTGTCTCTCTGCCTCCCTGTCTCCCTGTCTCCCTGCCTCCCTGTCTCTCTGTCTCTCTGCCTCCCTGTCTCCCTGTCTCCCTGTCTCTCTGCCTCCCTGTCTCCCTGTCTCCCTGTCTCTCTGCCTCTCTGTCTCTCTGCCTCCCTGTCTCCCTGCCTCTCTGTCTCTCTGTCTCTGGGTTTCAACCGAGGGATTGTAGGGGAAGAAGGCCTTGCCACTAACATCCTAAACAGATCCAACTATATACCCTGTCTGAATGGACTGCTGGGCGGTCACACACACAGCCACTGTTCTCTGACCTGAAAGACAGTCATTGTTGCATCCACACCCCAAACCTTCACAAAATAACTAAAATGCTAAATATGCATCCACGGACTAACACACACACTTACACACACTGATAGAGAGTGGAAGCAGGCAGGCTGTGGGAGGAGAACAGGGGTTATATAAACCAGACACAGACGGACAGATAGACAGCTGACACTACTCTGGGATATACTGAACATATACTGAACATATACTGAATGACAGAGGGGAAGAGGAGGAGGAAGAGGAAACGACCAGAAACTAAAGCACTGTCCCACTATATTGACCTGACTGAGGATAGAGAGAGAGAGGGGACGACAAGATAACAAAACAACCACAACGAGAGAGGGGGATGAGACGAGAAGAGAAAACACAATAGACTTTGTTTGGATCAGAGGGACAATATCCTTTCCGAGCTACAACGACAGAGAGCACAGAGCAATTTCCTTGGTGTCAGGTTCTGGTGTGGTTGCTGTTAGGGACTTGGAGATTCCATGCTACTTCAGTGCCAGGGCACACGGTGGGTAGTGGTAGTATTGACAGTGCCAGGGCCCACGGTGGGTAGTGGTAGTATTGACAGTGCCAGGGCACACGGTGGGTAGTGGTAGTATTGACAGTGCCAGGGCACACGGTGGGTAGTGGTAGTATTGACAGTGCCCGGGCACACGGTGGGTAGTGGTAGTATTGACAGTGCCAGGGCCCACGGTGGGTAGTGGTAGTATTGACAGTGCCAGGGCACACGGTGGGTAGTGGTAGTATTGACAGTGCCAGGGCACACGGTGCGGTAGTGGTAGCATTGACTGGCTAATTACAGACAGAAGGCAGAGGACTTTGTAGCAGTCTGGGGATGACACCGCTGTTCTCCTCAATCAGACAGTGTTCAGCGAGGTGTGTGCTACTGCAGGTCACCCTCAGTAAGTTATACGCTCTCCGGGCCGGGCCCTCGCCGCTGCTGAATTAGGAGCCGCCAATCAGAACCAACAACCAACTCCACACGGACCGCAGCAGCTGAACTGAGCTCACTGACGGAGCGGGCAGTGAACACGAGACTCAACACAGGGACTGAACATCGTGACTGGAAGCAGCCGTGTGCAGCAGAGAGAGACATTGTGATCCTGTATAAACATACAGAGGGAGGACATACATACACGTTACATCTCTACAGTGGGACGGATAGAGAGAGAGAGAGATGTAGCCTATAGAGTAATGCTATACGTGTGATCCTGTAGGGTGTTTATATCACACAGGGAGACTGTAGTCATTTGTAAAGCAGTTACCATCACAGTTGGAGACGGTGATGTGTGATAGTGAACCGTGGGAGACAATTTAGCTGATGACATGTTTGTGTTGTCAAAAGTATCGTGTGTGGGGATGGAGCCCCGAGTTGAGAGATATGGGTACAGAAACAGTATAATGACTTGTTTCAGATGGTTTACTCCGATGTGTCTGTCTGGCTGATGTAGAGTAAAGATATTGGTTTGTTTGGTGTTGGGATTCTGGTCTGTGGTTTGCCATTTGAGTGGTTCTAGCCTGTTGGTTTGTATCATTGCTTTGCTCCATTGATTTGATGTTTAGTTATGTAGTCCAACACAGCAGAGCAGCTCTGTTGGCAGACAGTCATTTGGCTAGTTGTGTGCTGATAGTTCGTAGCAACGTTGTAAGACATTCTAGATCGACGCTGTGGTGATGTTAGATCGGTGGTGTTTTATCAAAAGACTGCAGCTCTGAAGAAACGTGTGTGTTGTGTACTGGTAAAACCCCGGCTTTGTTGTGTACTGGTAAAACCCCGGCTTTGTTGTGTACTGGTAAAACCCCGGCTTTGTTGTGTACTGGTAAAACCCCGGCTTTGTTGTGTACTGGTAAAACCCCGGCTTTGTTGTGTGTCACTGCAGCCCTAGCTGTGCTCTGCTGTGCTCTGCTGTGCTCTGCTGTGCTCTGCTCTGTTGCACGGCGCCTGTGTCCTGGGTCACAGAGGAAGCATTGATCAGACAGCTACTGAGGCTCAATACACAATGAGGCCTGGCCCGAGATCTCTCCTCCTCCCAACCCCCCTCTCCCTCTCCCTCTCCCTGCTCCTGCTCTGCCTTGCGCGTAAGTCACACACACTTGCATGTGCAATGCACATTTCACATTTCCTGTTGCTGTAAGATTTTCCTGCTGTAGCAAACTGGCTCAAATGTAAGATCCCTATATCTGTACACACACTGACTCCCCTCACTACATCAAGCTAGATTATCTATCTTTCTTTCACCTCTCAGTGGGATAGTTGTGGCCAACACGTGATAATGGGAAGATCGGGAGACTTAATAAATGTCATGAAAGTGGGGGAAAGCTATAGAGTGAGGGAAATTGAAGACAAGACACGTAGGGACAGAAAGATAGAGTGGACTGAGAGAAAAGCAGAGTGTGAATGAACTTTCAAATCTCTGATATTGGTGTGAATTTACAATTAGCATTATGTATGAGCAGAGTGCTATAGAGAGGATGGGATTACACCCAGGCTGTAGGACTGGAGACATGGGGAAACACAAACCAGGATGGAGGATTACACCCAGGCTGTAGGACTGGAGACATGGGGAAACACAAACCAGGATGGAGGATTACACCCAGGCTGTAGGACTGGAGACATGGGGAAACACAAACCAGGATGGAGGATTACACCCAGGCTGTAGGACTGGAGAAATGGGGAAACACAAACCAGGATGGAGGATTACACCCAGGCTGTAGGACTGGAGAAATGGGGAAACACAAACCAGGATGGAGGATTTACACCCAGGCTGTAGGACTGGAGACATGGGGAAACACTAACCAGGATGGAGGATTACAGTTAAAAGAGGCAGGGGATGAGGCGGGAGGGAGGGCAGGAGAGAGACCAGGAACCACTGTGGGCAGGAGAGAGACCAGGAACCACTGTGGGCAGGAGAGAGACCAGGAACCACTGTGGGCAGGAGAGAGACCAGGAACCACTGTGGGCAGGAGAGAGACCAGGAACCACTGTGGGCAGGAGATCTAGTGTTTCCCCTGTCTTTGATCTATGATTAGGATCACTGGTAGCACCACTGATACCATGAATATACCCTGTCATCATTCTATTTGGGCTCAAGCAGCGTATTAATATGCAGAGATGTTCTGTAAATAACCATGTCTGCAACGCGTCCACTTCCTCCAAGCCAATCAAAATCTGGATTGCAGAATTATCATTTTGGATCTACACAGGGACATTTGGTGGCATGGGATGGTGGGAGGGAGGGAATGGGTGACAGTAGAAGAGCGAGAGAATGAGGAAGAGGGATGGAAAGAGAGAGAGAATTAGTTTTTAGCCTTGGCAGGGAGACTGGGTTATATAATTCCTGCCAATGAAGCAGTTTTGGGTGAGCAGTGAGCAGGAGGAGGGAGACTGGCCAGGTAGAGGGGGGTTAAGACTCTCTCCTCTTGGCCGCTGTGAATCTCCAGCGTGGTATCAACGTGTAATGGGCCTGTACATTTTCCTTAAGCTGCCCTTGTTGTGCATATAGCAGTCGTTGCCAGAGCAGTGTTGGACTGTGACGGCTCATCATAAACACCATGGCTAACCAGCTTTAGCTGTTTAAAAGGACAGCATTCACACTGGTGGAAAACAGAGAGTGGTAAAGAGAGAAGGAATTGGAAGAGAGGGACATGGGGGTAATATAGTGAGAGGAGAGTGAGGTGAGTGGATTTGTACATTGTTAAAACACTGTATATATATATAATATGACATTTGTAATGTCTTTATTGTTTTGAAACTTCTGTATGTGTGATGTTTACTGTTAATTTTTATTGTTTATTTCACTTTATATATTCACTTTATATATTATCTACCTCACTTGCTTTGGCAATGTTAACACATGTTTCCCATGCCAATAAAGCCCTTGAATTGAATTGAATTGGATAGAGACAGCGAGAATGTGTGAGGTATTTAGAGAGGGATAGCGAGATGAGATGAGCAGAGTGGTAGGGAGAGAGGGAATGGGATCATGGAAATATGTTGAAGGTCATAAAGAACATGAAGGTCAAAACATAGCTGTGAGAAGGATGGGAAGGATGAACAGGGATGTGAGATGAGGTAGAGAAGAGAGGAGCAGTGAGAAGGATGGGAAGGATGAACATGGATGTGAGATGAGGTAGAGAAGAGAGGAGCAGTGAGAAGGATGGGAAGGATGAACAGGGATGTGAGATGAGGTAGAGAAGAGAGGAGCAATGGGAAGGATGAACAGGGATGTGAGATGAGGTAGAGAAGAGAGGAGCAGTGAGACGGATGGGTAGGATGAACAGGGATGTGAGATGAGGTAGAGAAGTGAGAAGGATGAACAGGGATGTGAGATGAGGTAGAGAAGAGAGGAGCAGTGAGAAGGATGGGAAGGATGAACAGGGATGTGAGATGAGGTAGAGAAGAGAGGAGCAGTGAGAAGGATGAACAGGGATGTGAGATGAGGTAGAGAAGAGAGGAGCAGTGAGAAGGATGGGAAGGATGAACAGGGATGTGAGATGAGGTAGAGAAGTGAGAAGGATGAACAGGGATGTGAGATGAGGTAGAGAAGAGAGGAGCAGTGAGAAGGATGGGAAGGAGGAACAGGGATGTGAGATGAGGTAGAGAAGTGAGAAGGATGGGAAGGATGAACAGGGATGTGAGATGAGGTAGAGAAGTGAGAAGGATGGGAAGGATGAACAGGGATGTGAGATGAGGTAGAGAAGTGGGAAGGATGAACAGGGATGTGAGATGAGGTAGAGAAGTGAGAAGGATGGGAAGGATGAACAGGGATGTGAGATGAGGTAGAGAAGTGAGAAGGATGGGAAGGATGAACAGGGATGTGAGATGAGGTAGAGAAGAGAGGAGCAGTGAGAAGGATGGGAAGGATGAACAGGGATGTGAGATGAGTTAGAGAAGAGAGGAGCAATGGGAAGGATGAACAGGGATGTGAGATGAGGTAGAGAAGTGAGAAGGATGAACAGGGATGTGAGATGAGGTAGAGAAGAGAGGAGCAGTGAGAAGGATGGGAAGGATGAACAGGGATGTGAGATGAGGTAGAGAAGAGAAGGATGAACAGGGATGTGAGATGAGGTAGAGAAGAGAGGAGCAATGGGAAGGATGAACAGGGATGTGAGATGAGGTAGAGAAGAGAGGAGCAGTGAGACGGATGGGTAGGATGAACAGGGATGTGAGATGAGGTAGAGAAGTGAGAAGGATGAACAGGGATGTGAGATGAGGTAGAGAAGAGAGGAGCAGTGAGAAGGATGGGAAGGATGAACAGGGATGTGAGATGAGGTAGAGAAGAGAGGAGCAGTGAGAAGGATGGGAAGGATGAACAGGGATGTGAGATGAGGTAGAGAAGAGAGGAGCAGTGAGAAGGATGAACAGGGATGTGAGATGAGGTAGAGAAGTGAGAAGGATGAACAGGGATGTGAGATGAGGTAGAGAAGAGAGGAGCAGTGAGAAGGATGGGAAGGAGGAACAGGGATGTGAGATGAGGTAGAGAAGTGAGAAGGATGGGAAGGATGAACAGGGATGTGAGATGAGGTAGAGAAGTGAGAAGGATGGGAAGGATGAACAGGGATGTGAGATGAGGAGAGAAGTGGGAAGGATGAACAGGGATGTGAGATGAGGTAGAGAAGTGAGAAGGATGGGAAGGATGAACAGGGATGTGAGATGAGGTAGAGAAGTGAGAAGGATGGGAAGGATGAACAGGGATGTGAGATGAGGTAGAGAAGAGAGGAGCAGTGAGAAGGATGGGAAGGATGAACAGGGATGTGAGATGAGTTAGAAAGAGAGGAGCAATGGGAAGGATGAACAGGGATGTGAGATGAGGTAGAGAAGTGAGAAGGATGAACAGGGATGTGAGATGAGGTAGAGAAGAGAGGAGCAGTGAGAAGGATGGGAAGGATGAACAGGGATGTGAGATGAGGTAGAGAAGTGAGAAGGATGAACAGGGATGTGAGATGAGGTAGAGAAGTGAGAAGGATGGGAAGGATGAACAGGGATGTGAGATGAGGTAGAGAAGTGAGAAGGATGGGAAGGATGAACAGGGATGTGAGATGAGGTAGAGAAGTGAGAAGGATGGGAAGGATGAACAGGGATGTGAGATGAGGTAGAGAAGTGAGAAGGATGGGAAGGATGAACAGGGATGTGAGATGAGGTAGAGAAGAGAGGAGCAGTGAGAAGGATGGGAAGGATTAACATGGATGTGAGATGGTAGAGAAGAGAGGAGCAGTGAGAAGGATGGGAAGGATGAACAGGGATGTGAGATGAGGTAGAGAAGAGAGGAGCAATGGGAAGGATGAACAGGGATGTGAGATGAGGTAGAGAAGAGAGGAGCAGTGAGACGGATGGGTAGGATGAACAGGGATGTGAGATGAGGTAGAGAAGTGAGAAGGATGAACAGGGATGTGAGATGAGGTAGAGAAGAGAGGAGCAGTGAGAAGGATGGGAAGGATGAACAGGGATGTGAGATGAGGTAGAGAAGTGAGAAGGATGAACAGGGATGTGAGATGAGGTAGAGAAGAGAGGAGCAGTGAGAAGGATGGGAAGGAGGAACAGGGATGTGAGATGAGGTAGAGAAGTGAGAAGGATGGGAAGGATGAACAGGGATGTGAGATGAGGTAGAGAAGTGGGAAGGATGAACAGGGATGTGAGATGAGGTAGAGAAGAGAGGAGCAGTGAGAAGGATGGGAAGGATGAACAGGGATGTGAGATGAGGTAGAGAAGAGAGGAGCAGTGAGAAGAGAGGAGTGTAATGAGGAAGAGTAGATTTGTGAGAAAGAGAGAGAGAAATATACAGAAGGGAGTACAGATAATTGTATGGTTATTAGCAGTAATAGCAGTATTAACTCAGAGGGGCATAGAGAGAGAGAAAAGGCCTGTGATGAGAGAGGAAAATCGGACATTTATTCCATCTTTCTTCCAATTTCATGTTTGTCCTCATGTCCTCTCTCCCAATCCCTCTCCCAATTCCTCTCCCTCTCTCTCCTTTTCTCTCCTTTTTCTCCTTTTCTCCCGGTCCTGAACAAAACAGGATGATTATACTGCAGACTTGAGCTGCAGAACAAATCACATTTAGTGATGGAGAGTGTGGAGATACCCACTGAGTCAGAGAGAGAGAGGCAGACAGAGAGCGGGAGTCTTGCAGAATGGAAGGAAAGTATCGCTAGATGAAAGAAGAGAGACATGGATAGAGGGACGCAAGTAAAAGAGAGTGAATATGCACAGAGAAGAAGAGAGGAGGAATGAGAGATGAAGGTATAGAAGGGGCATGGGGGAGTAGTACAGGGAGAAGGTG